>NC_057808.1:495841106-495856962 GCF_018294505.1 Triticum aestivum | reverse complement strand
CGCCGCCTCCGGCGACCTCGTCCGCCCGTGCCCGCGCCGGTCGCCGTCGCCTCCGCCAGCGCCAGATCCGGCGAGAGGCCGGCCGGATCCGGCGTCCCCGTCCGCACCGCGCCCTCTCCGACCCTCTCCGGCCGCCACCGCTCCATTCTCCAGCGAGAGCTTCGGCCCCGCCTCGGTTCGTGTGCCCACGAAACCCTAGATCGGAGGTTGACTTTCCCCCTCGTTTTTCTGCCAAGTCCCGAATTTATCACTTTATGTTGCTCTGTTCATCATGTCATATCTCATTACATACTGCTCCGTTTCACGCGCATGATATATCAAAATGTTCATCACGAGATGCTCTTCATTTTGTTATATTGTGCCATGCTCGTTTGAGTTCATCTTGATGCCCAAATATCTGATGCAAGAGTGCTATATGTTGTTTACTGCTGTTACTTATCAGAACTTGATGTTTTGTTATTTTTGTTGCATTTGATGTGTGCATCTTATGGGCATGAGCTCTACAGGTGTTTTGATCTATGCCATGCCATCTTTACATAGGTGTATGCCATGTATTTTTGTGATCTATGTGGTGACTAGCACAAGCATGCAAACTAGGCTTCGTGATGTTTCTGTTTTCAGGGACTTGATTTTGCTGTTTTTTCCTGCTGTTATTTTTATGCCATATAAACTTGATGCTACATCGATATCCATGATTATTTTTAGATACTTCAGTAAGGATGTTTTGAACATATGGTTATGCTCTATCCATCCATGCCCCTGTTTGCAATTATGGAGGGCCCTAGCGTGTCTCAATCTTGCTATACTTTTGCTATAAAATGTTCCTGGCAGAATGTTAACATGATATTCAATTTTGCCATGGATGTTGCTAGTGATCCATGCATTCTATGAACTTGCTCTTGCAATGATTAGCTTCATGAACATGTCTTCTTGCTGTAGGTATGCTTTTTTTGTCATGCGTTTCTTTGTGATGAGTGAATCGAGCTCACAATGATGCCTTCATAATTCTGTTAATGCCATGCTCTGTTTTCTGCTAAGTCTGAAACCTGTTAACGAAACTTGCTATGTTTACATGGGTGCCATCATATCTTCTGATCCTTTTTGGCTCATGGTCGGTAAGGGATTTTTGTTCTATGCATTTAGTGGATTCATGCCTTGCCTTGTTTTGCTATGATTAGTTCCTGTAGCATGTATTTTACTTGCTCTGAACATTGCTACCTGATGCTGTTTAAGCCATGTTCAGTATTTTCACCAAGTCTGTGAAGCTGATATCTTTTGCACTTTTGCCATGCTTGTTTGAACCTGTTATTGTGTGATCTAGCCGTAGCTCAGTGTTCATCTTTCGTCAAGAATCTCTTGTAGATCACTTCCATATGCTTGGTTGCTATGTTGGGGTGCTTTAGCATAGGTTCTTGATGTATACTAAGTGCTATCATGCTGTTAATCGCAGAATTGTGTCATTCGTGTTTTGCTTGCCATTTGCAAACCGTGCATCCGTTTCCGGTGATCTTTATATCGATTTCGACCGAAATCATCTCATATTTCCAGCGGCATACTTTGTTTGCCAAGTTGATGCCTTGTTCATCTTTTCTCTTCCGGAGCACGCATATGCATTGCATATCACATCTTGCATATCACGCCATGTATTGCATCATGTTGCTTGTGCTTTTCCCGTGATTGATTGTGGTTCCATTGCTTGTGTTCTTGATTTGGGTAGAGCTGGGAGACGAGTTCGTTAACAAGGAACCTGTTGAGAATGCTTACGAGGATCAAGCTTTCGACAACTCTGAGAACCTTGCAGGCAAGATGACCATACCCTCGAAATCACTTCTATCTTTGCTTGCTAGTTGTTCGCTCTGTTGCTATGCTGCGCTACCTACCACTTGCTATATCATGCCTCCCATGTTGCCATGTCAAGCCTCTAACCATCCTTTCCTAGCAAACCGTTGTTTGGCTAAGTTACCGCTTTTGCTTAGCCCTTCTTATAGCGTTGCTAGTTGCAGGTGAAGTTGAAGTTGGTTCCATGTTGGAACATGGATATTTTGGCATATCACATTATCTCTTATTTTAATTAGTGCATCTCTATTTTTGGTAAAGGGTGGAAGGCTCGGCCTTATGCCTGGTGTTTTGTTCCACTCTTGCCGCCCTAGTTTCCGTCATACCGGTGTTATGTTCCTTGATTTTGCGTTCCTTACGCGGTTGGGTGATTTATGGGACCCCCTTGACAGTTCACCTTGAATAAAACTCCTCCAGCAAGGCCCAACCTTGGTTTTACAGTTTCCTACCTAAGCCGTTTTCCCTTGGGTTTTCGCGAGCCCGAGGGTCATCTTTATTTTAAACCCCCGGGCCAGTGCTCCTCTGAGTGTTGGTCCAACCTGTCAGCCGCCGGTGGCCACCAGGGGCAACTCTGAGCTCGCCTATCAGAAGTTTGGACAATCCGGTGTGCCCTGAGAACGAGATATGTGCAGCTCCTATCGGGATTTGTCGGCACATCGGTCGGCTTTGCTGGTCTTGTTTTACCATTGTCGAAATGTCTTGTAAATCGGGATTCCGAGACTGATCGGGTCTTCCCGGGAGAAGGTTTATCCTTAGTTGACCGTGAGAGCTTATAATGGGCTAAGTTGTGACACCCCTGCAGGGTATTATCTTTCGAAAGCCATGCCCACGGTTATGAGGCAGATGGGAATTTGTTAATGTCCGGTTGTAGAGAACTTGACACTTGACTTAATTGAAATACATGAACCGTGTGTGTAGCCGTGATGGTCTCTTTTCGGCGGAGTCCGGGAAGTGTCATGGAGGTGTCACGGCAGATGCCCTTAGTGTCAGGACTTAGTCGCGAGGCCAGCGCATCTATGTGGTAGCTTGAGAGGGGTTGGGCGAAATCGAGAGACGCAACACAAGACAAGGATTTAGACAGCTTCGGGCCCGGGGAAACATCATCCGGTAATAGCCCTACATGCTGTATGTGGCTAGGTCTCATTATGCTCATGAGAGAGTCGCCGGTAAGCCGGCTCTTTGTGTCTAGCCCTAGAGATTCTTTCTTGTTGCTTGTCCCTCTTTGGGGTGCCCTGCCCCTCCTTATATAAGTTAGAGGGGCGGGTTACATGTGGAGTCCTAGTAGGACTAGGACTAGTCTATCTTTTCTTACAAGTTGAATACAAGTCCGGGTCTTGCTTCCTCGTAAAGGAAATATTCGTCATCCCTTTCCTCTTAAGCCGGCCCACCATAACATGAGCCGGCCTTCTGGGCCTTGGGCCTAGTCTTCTGTCTGACCCGCCGTTAGGGCCATCCGTGAGTCGCCAGGCTCGTGAGTCGTCACATTAGTGAACCGCCAGACCCATGAGTCGCCAATCCTCCGGCGGGTTACGATGAAGCGCCAAATCCGGCCGGGTCATACCACGGGGTATATCCCCGACATTAGCCCCCAGTTTAATTTGGATTTATCCATGTTAAACTAATCCTGTAAAATAAACACAAGAACAAACTTGATAGGTTGTGCTCTGGGTTAAATATTTTCGTGAACCGGCACCTGATCATCTTTAAGTCCTTGTCATTTCCTCCTGGATGCATACTCAAGATCTTATAGCAAATCTCTTTTAACAGATATGTCCAAACCTTGCCAATGCAAAAAATCCGGGCACTTCTTCTAAAAAATCCGGGTCAATAGGCCAGCTTCATAACCAATTTGCTGACATTGGCTCTTGTAGAGAAATGTTATAAGAAATAATCCATTTGAGTCGGCCTTCAATGCTCTGACTTGACAAAAATATTGGTCTTGAAATATTCAACTGATATTCAGCCGGCTTAAAGATGTAGATCTTGTTGATTTATGATTGCCAAAATTGTCGGGTTACAAATAAATAATGCCGGGTCATGATTGTTGCAGACACCGGGTTAATCTGGTCTACTCCAAACTGAGAATTTGAAGATTTTTTCTCCCTTATATGCATATCACCTGTAGCCCCCAAGTACCTGGTTGTCATGCTTACAGCAACCTGGGACTTGTAATCGCCTTATGCTCATAAAAACTTCAACCAGTGTAGCCCCCAAGGGCCGGGTCATTATGCAATAATGAGCAGGGACTTTGTAGATATAACCATGTAAACTTGAGCAGCAACGTGTAGCCCCCAAGGGCCGGCTTAGTAAGATATTACTGAGCTCGGACTTTGTATATGATTCATTGATAATAACATCATATAATACAATCTCCACCATGGAGCTTGAACCCACGTCCACAAGGTTAAGAGCTTTGTACTCTACCAACTGAATAGTGGACAGTTCAATATAATGGATTAATGCTTGTGTACCTTGAACTTTTGACAGGACCAATTGGTAGTCCCCAAGGGCCGGCTTATTACGATGTGATGAGTCGGGTCTTCAATGAAGTGAGCAAAAAATGACTTTGTATTAGCCTCCAAGTGCCATGGTGCATGCTCGCAGCGACATGAGACTTGCATATTTGATATAATCTCAATTTAAATAATGTAGCCCCCAAGTGCCGGGTCGTAAGCCTGCAGCGACTCAGGACTATTCCTTCCATTGTAGAATAAATCATATCCTTTGATAAAATAATAGTCATTGCGCTAAAGCGACTTCGAAAACCTCAATCATAATATTAGTTTCTGATAACCATAATAAAATCCAGCCATGTTGGCTATTAAAGATTTGTGAAAACCTCAATCATTCAAATCATAATGAAAATCCAGCCAAGTTTGGCTATTTAAAGATTTCAAATACCTTATCTGTTGAGAAGTAAATCCGGAGTTTAAATACCCGGCGGCTCTTGGCCGATGGCGATTTATTACGCCTCCACTGTAGGCCGGAATTTTTATAACCCGGCTATTTATAGCCTTTGAAAAAATCAAGAATTGATGAGCTTGGACTTAAACATTTATATAAGTCATAGTTCTGCAAATCCTGCATAGAGTTTAAACAACCTACGCCCTGGCGACTTAATGTCAAAAGCCCGGGCGGGTAACTACCCAAATGTAGTCTTATCCTGCACACAAGTAGATCACAAGAACCCTTGGCGGTTTACCGTAGGTCGGGTCATAATATCTTACATATGACCACTGATGTGTAAAAAAGGAGTCACAGATAAGCCTGTTATGAATCATAACTTTGAAACATAACTATAATATCATACTTGTGATATTGAATTTGCATTGTCGGTTTATATGACCTGCACAATAAGGGTGATAACCCAATCTTTGATACGCACATGATTCCAATGGCGCAATTCAAAACATATCGGCGGCTTAAAGTCCATAGCCAGGGCCGGTTTAAACATAATCATGTATAAACAATATCATACCTGTGATATTGAATTATACTGCCGGCTTATGATACCTGTGCAGTAAGTGTGATAACCCAATCCTTAGAAGCCAATGCTTCCACATAGATGATGATTGTCGTAAGCCAGCGACTTATCATAAAAAATCAAGCCGGGTTAAATAGAAACCACTCATATACATTTTAGATATGATCAAAAGAGCTTCAAATAAAATCCGAAAACTGTTTGCAAAAAGAGACTTCAAAAATTTTGAGGCTTCTAATTCGAATACGATCAGAAAACCGTCCCAAAGAGGTTAAGCTAAGATTCGAATACGATCATATAGCCCCCAGTGGCTTTGGCGTTGCCGATCAAGAGGGTACCGACAGCTATGTTCTCTTTGGTTCGAATACGACCTATGTTTGAACAGGAAGCCCCCAAATGACCTTAAGAGTTGTTTAACGACGTTGATTCGAATACGATCCACGTCGGTTCCCAAAGGGGGTTGAGCTATGGTTCAAATATGACCAAGAAACTCCCCAATGAGCTCGGCAGTGTGCCGATCAAAAGGGTATCGACAGCTATGTTCTCTTTGGTTCGAATACGACCTATGTTTGAACAGGAAGCCCCCTAGTGATCATGAGAATATTTAACGACTCTGATTCGAATACGATCAGGGTCACACCAAAAGGCTTAAGCTAAATTCAAATACGATCAGCTCCCAATGGTCATTAAAGCAGGGTACCTATATTTGAGTTGTGCTTTGTAACAGACTCTCTTTGGTCCCTTTAATTTTTCCTGAGACCTCGAACTTTGCGAGAGATAACCTCTTTTTGAACCGGAAATTTGTAAACCGTATATTAAGAGCTTCAAAGGTTTATAAGATACAAATTTACCTTGAGCCGGACGTTTGAACCGGATTTGAGAGCTTCAAAACTTCACGGGAGAAAGATATCTCTTGAACCGGATTTTAAACCGGAATCTTTATTTGAACCGACAATTTTCTGACGGCCTTTAAAGTTTCATCAATATGGTAGCAGCCTCCGGAACCGGGTTATCATTCACTCCAATGACCCGGGGTTCCCGAGTCATGTCACTGTAGCCCCCGAGTCTCAAGATGACTCGAGGAGTTGGCTTGAAATTCTCCATATTTAGCCGTGATATAAACCGGCATAACTTGTATATCATTGGTGTTGATAACACGATGTGTATCCACAGAAGGTTAAGGTTACTACGGCGGGTTATAAATGATCCCGTATGAGCCGTGTCAGCAACTCGGCCAATGGTTCCTTCCAACTGGCTGTTTGAAGTTTAACCAAACTGTAGTGACGGCGACTCGTGCACCTGCCCATTGAATCATCCAGTGCAGACGACGGCTGATAATATATAATAATTTGCCTCCAGTTTGTTGGAAGAAAACCGGGCTTCCCAAGTAGTGACTTGCTCATAATAAATAAACAACTCATCCAGCCAAGTGCGGCCTGGTGTGTTGATGTAGATCAGGCCGCGAGAGACGGACGGTAAAGACGATCGTAACATCAGAGGCGGCACAGACAGATGAGTCGGCCGTGGCGTTGTAAACCGGTGCAGACGGGTGAGTTGTCCTCCTTGTTGTAAGCCGGCGTGGTCGCGAGAGACGGCCACAGCGTGGTAAGCCGGCGCAGTCGCGAGAGACGGCCACGGCGTTGTAAGCCGGTGCGAGGGTCTATTGAATAACGAAGACCACCTGTGCCAAAAGATGTTGGCGTGCCTCCATCTCCGCAGTATAATATCACTTTTTGTCATAAATAATTGCCCTGTATAAGCAATATGACAGACCAAGGCAAAGATAAACTATTTTTTGACAAAAATAATATGTACTAAAAATATATTTTAGATGGATATCACCTGATGTGTTTAGGCCGAAAATAATCCGCCATGAAGTTGATAATCACTAGGTGAAACTGGAATCCTTCACGGGTGAATCGGCCGCGGGAGCAGACAGATAAACCAGCCACGGTGTTTGTGAGCCGGTGCGGACGAGCAAGTTGTCCTCCGCGTTGTAAGCCGGCGCGAACGCGTGAACCGGCCGCGAGGGCGGACGGGCAAGTCGTCCACGGCGTTGTAAGGCAGTGCGGACGGGCGAGTCGGCCGGCGCGTTGATGTAAACCGGACCGCGACACGTCTGTCCGTGAAGCCGCGCGACACAGCCGAACGTGCATCCGTGGTATAACACCACCCCTTTTTCTTTTAATAGTCGCCTGATTCGCGCGCACAAAGGAGGGGCAGGGCGGGGGAGACGCCTGCGTGGGAGGCCGTGTGGGTAATGGCTGACAAAGGTAATGTGTCGGTCCAGTCTACGGCCAGTGGCAACAGAGACGCTCGCGAGCGATGGCCAAGTCCTTCTCCGAATTGTGGATTTTTTTTTACGCGTTCACGCAATTGTAGCCAGCCAATCCAATAATTTCCTTGTTCTTTTCCCGATCTACTAGTACTCAAACAGTACTATCCTTTTTTACAGTACTAGTGGAAGCGCTTGGGGGCTCTTTGGATTGACTCGGGCTTCAGGCTAGAAAAAGTAGTGACAATGACTGATTTGACGTATCTGCTTCACATGCACTACTACTTGAAGTAGTACCTTTCCTTCGATCTTTGCTCCATGCTCGTGGAAGTAGCAGCAACAGCGTACACTGATACGCCTTAGGACTTGATGCGAGCGCCCGGATGATTGTTTCTCAGATTCAACTTGTACTAGTAGCACTTGGTCCTTTTAAAAAGTTGGCAGCAAGCCTAGGGTGCCACGCCATGCAATAGTGATGCTCTGAGTTGGGTTTGGACACGGACGACAGAACCGTCAAAGTCTTTCGGTCTCCGCAAGTTGCACGTCGTATCGATTGATTTTAGATGCAAGATTTCGACCCTCAACGACAACGGAAATTAATCCAGCCCCGACGGATCATCTGGTGGTGTGCGCTGGCGCATAAACACGACTCTAATTTTCTCCTTTGATCTTTAAATCGTGTATACATCGCTTTGACTGTTTGTTGATGATGTTGTCTTCTGCGCCGACTTCTTTTTCATCTGGAAAATTGCAAACTTCTCAATCCTTTTAGAGAAATCCCTTCAAGAACTCAACACCACCGTGTGCAGGCCCCACGGTGGGCGCCAACTGTCGTGGAGGTGTCACGGCAGATGTCCTTAGTGTCAGGACTTAGTCGCGAGGCCAGCGCATCTATGTGGTAGCTTGAGAGGGGTTGGGCGAAATCGAGAGACGCAACACAAGACAAGGATTTAGACAGCTTCGGGCCCCGGGAAACATCATCCGGTAATAGCCCTACATGCTGTTTGTGGCTATGTCACATTATGCTCATGAGAGAGTCGCCTTTAAGCCGGCTCTTTGTGTCTAGCCCTAGAGATTGTTTCTTGTTGCTTGTCCCTCTTTGGGGTGCCCTGCCCCTCCTTATATAAGTTAGAGGGGCGGGTTACATGTGGAGTCCTAGTAGGACTAGGACTAGTCTATCTTTTCTTACAAGTTGAATACAAGTCCGGGTCTTGCTTCCTCGTAAAGGAAATATTCGTCATCCCTTTCCTCTTAAGCCGGCCCACCATAACATGAGCCGGCCTTCTGGGCCTTGGGCCTAGTCTTCTGTCTGACCCGCCGTTAGGGCCATCCGTGAGTCGCCAGGCTCGTGAGTCGTCACATTAGTGAACCGCCAGACCCATGAGTCGCCAATCCTCCGGCGGGTTACGATGAAGCGCCAAATCCGGCCGGGTCATACTTCCGACCGGGTCATACCGCGGGGTATATCCCCGACAGGAAGTGAACACGGTTTGGGTTATGTATGAACGTAAGCAGTTTCAGGATCACTTCTTGATCACCTCTAGCTTCGCGACCGTTGCGTTGCTTCGCTTCTCGCTCTCATTTGCGTATGTTAGCCACCATATGCTTAGTGCTTGCTGCAGCTCCACCTCATTACCCCATCCTTTCCTATAAGCTTAAATAGTCTTGATCTCGCGGGTGTGAGATTGCTGAGTCCTCATGACTCACAGATTCTACCAAAACAGTTGTAGGTGCCGACGATACCAGTGCAGACGACGCAACCGAGCTCAAGTGGGAGTTCGACGAGGACCGTGGTCGTTACTATGTTTCATTTCCTGATGATCCGTAGTGGAGCCCAGTTGGGACGATCGGGGATCTCGCATTTGGGGTTATCTTCTTTTCATTTGGATTTGACCGTAGTCGGTCTATGTGTGGATTTTTGGATGATGTATGAATTAATTTATGTATTGTGTGAAGTGGCGATTGTAAGCCAACTCTCTTTATCCCATTCTTGTTCATTACATGGGATTATGTGAAGATGACCCTTCTTGCGACAATACCTACAATGCGGTTATGCCTCTAAGTCGTGCCTCGACACGTGGGAGATATAGCCGCATCGACGTTACAAGTTGGTAATCAGAGCCATCCCCGACTTAGGAGCCCCCTGCTTGATCAAATCGCTGGCGTTGTTGAGTCTAGAACAAAAATGTCTTGAGTCTTAGGATTATATATATCGGAGAGTAGGATTCTTTTTACTCCTCAGTCCCTTCGTCGCTCTGGTGGGGCCCCCTGACGTAGAAGTTTTGACTCTTCTCTCCTCAAATTTCACTAAAAAAAATTAGGATCACGCAGGTATCTTGGAATCGTTTCGATGGTTTTGTGACGAAAACATTGTTCTTGGTGCCTCCTGACATTTAGGGGTTGTGGCAGTGTCCCGGGGAGTTGAGCTCCGAGGTGTTGTCATCACAATTTTATCGTTGCAGTTCTGGAATACCTGAGTTTCGCCGACATCAAAAATCTCTTTTATGCAGTTCTTGGTGAGATCACCTCGACGCCACCCAGTACTGGGGCGGGAGTTCGGGAGTATTGCCATAACTCGTATAACGGATGCTTTTCGAAGGTTGAGGTACACGATTTCCGAAGGTTTCTTGGTTATGTGTTGACGGATGGATACAGCTGGATCTAGGGATTGCTAGTTTGGGTGATATATTTTGTGTCCCCTGTATCCCCAACACCAGATTGCATAACCAGAAAGTTTCGGGAGTTTATAGGTGGGATTCAAGTAGCTCTTAGCATTTCTTCCCGCAGATATTTGGTTTGTGATTGGGTAATCCTTACCACTTATTTGTTCCAGTTGCACCTTGTTATTTCATTCATCAATTTCTTATCAAGTGGCTTCTCACCTTATGGAAGTGTGATGATTTACTATGGAATTCATTCGTTCATCCTTGTTCGAATGTTTATTGTGAAGACTATATGTTGCAATTTCTATCTGTTGATTCAACTTGTCTATCAAGATGCTAACGGATGTCACCCTCTTTAGGATGGCTCCGCCAACGCGTCAGAATCCGGAACGCAATGATGGGAGTCAGGCGAACCCTCCACCACCACCTCCGCCTCCGGAGGCATGGCAAGCTATCATGTCAGCCACCAACGCCAATGCTCAGATGATTTTGCAACTCTTGCAAGAGCGCACCCAAGGGCAAGGCAACCAAGGAAATCAAGGCCAAGGCAACAATCAGCCTCACTTCGCTACCCTCAACCAGTTCATCGCAAATCAGCCGAAGTCTTTCAGCTACTGTGCCGAGGCCACAGACGCCGATGATTGGCTCGTGGACATCAAGAAGCATTTTGAATGTAGCAATGTCAGGCCTGAGGACTTTGTCAAGTTCGCTTCTTTTCAACTCAAGGATCAAGCTACCGAGTGGTATCAACAATGCAAAGATTCCAGAGGAGGTCGTGTGATTACCTGGGATGATTTCCGCCGAGACTTCAAAGCTCACCACATTCCACAAAGTGTTGTTGAGAGCAAGCGTGAGGAGTTCCGCAATCTCAAGCAAGGCAGCTTGTCCGTGTATCAATACAATACCCAGTTTCAGAAACTCGCTCGCTTCGCTAAGCAAGACGTTCCTGATGAAAAGAGTATGATCTATCAATTCAGAGGTGGCCTTAGAGAAGATCTGCAATTACCTCTCGTGCTTTTTGAGCCGACCAAGTATGATGATTTCTACAACATGGCACTGAAGCAAGAGGCTGCTCAGCTCAAGTGTGAGGCTTCTAAGAAGAGAGTCAGGGACGCAGTTCAGTCTTCTTCTTCCTCACTAGTGGCTGCTAAGCAACAGAAGTTCTGGTTGCCTCCTCCTCCTCTGTTTCGTCAGCCTTTCCAGCAGAAGAACAAAGGTGGCCATGGATCTTCCCACCCACCCAACCCTGGCTATCAGAACAAGTCTCAGAATCAAGCTCCAAAGTCAAATGCTCCTTATCATCGTCCGCTCTCGGAGGTGACTTGCAACAAGTGTCAGCAGAAAGGTCAATATGCGAACAAGTGCTTCAACCAAAGGCGCCTTCCGCCTCCTCCTCCTGTTCGTTCAGCAAGCAATGCAGTGGTCAAGCATAATTCCAAGTTTGCAAAGGTCAACATGATGAACGCAGCTCAGGCAGAGGACTCTTCAGAAGTGATAATGGGTAATCTTCCTGTTAATGACTTTCCTGCAAAAGTTCTTTTTGACACTGGTGCATCGCTTAGTTTCATCTCAAGACCATTTGCATCTAAGCATGAGTTGCATTTCCAAGAATTGCCTAGACCGTTAGCAGTTGTCTCTCCGGGCAAATGCATGAACACAAGCTACATGGTTCCGGATGTTTCTATCAAGATGGGCAACTATAAATTTTTATTTTCTCCAATGGTTCTTGGTGACTCTGATATTGATCTAATTCTCGGGATGGACTGGCTTTCTAAGCACAAGGCTCAACTTGATTGTGCTGCCAGGGAAATTCAATTGACACACTCTTCTGAGGATGTGATCATCTATGCCGCTCGTGATGAGACCAATAGGTTATTCTCTCTCAATGAGAAGGGCGAGCTAGACGCAATCTCTCAGATTCCAGTCGTTTGTGAGTACCAAGATGTCTTTCCAGAAGAGCTTCCGGGTATGCCTCCTCACCGGCCAGTCGAGTTCGTTATCGATCTTGAGCCTGGCACGGAACCCGTTTGCAAGCGTCCATATAAGCTTGGACCAAAGGAGCTGAAGGAATTGAAGAAACAGCTCGATGAACAAAAGCGCCTGGGTCTGATCAGACCGAGTTCATCTCCATGGGGTTGTGGAGTTCTCTTTGTCCAGAAGAAAGATGGCACGGACCGACTTTGTGTCGACTACCGTCCATTGAACAAGAAGACAATCAAGAACAAGTATCCACTTCCCAACATCAATGAGCTATTCGAGCAACTTAAGGGTGCTAAAGTATTCTCCAAGCTTGACCTTCGAATGGGTTATCATCATATTCGCATTCGTGAAGAAGATATTCCCAAGACAGCATTCAGAACAAGCTTTGGTTCTTATGAATATACTGTCATGTCTTTCGGCCTTGTCAATGCTCGTCCAACATTCTCTCGAATGATGAACTTCATCTTCAACCCCTACACCAATGAATTTGTCCTGGTGTATCTCGATGATATCTTGGTCTTCTCCAAGAATAAGAAGAACCATGCCAAACATTTGCGATTGGTGCTCAACAAGCTCAGAGAGTATCAATTCTATGCGAAGTTTTCCAAATGTGAGTTCTGGCTTGATGAAGTTCTTTACCTTGGTCACATCATCTCCGCCAAGGGCATCGTTGTTAATCCCGAGAAGGTGTCTGCAATTGTGAATTGGGAACCTCCTCAGAATGTCAAGCATCTTCGTAGTTTTCTTGGGCTTGCAAGCTATTGCCGAAGATTCGTTGAGAATTTCTCTAAGATTGCAAAGCCTCTTTCCAACCTCCTCCAGAAGCATGTCAAGTATGTCTGGACTCCTGAGTGTGACGTTGCTTTCAACACTCTCAAGGAGAAACTAGTCACAGCTCCTATCTTAACTCCTCCCAACGAATCCAAGCCATTCGAAGTTTTCTGTGATGCTTCTCTTCAAGGTCTCGGTGCTGTGTTAATGCAAGAGAAGAAAGTTGTGGCCTATACCTCTCGTCAGTTGAAGACCAACGAAAAGAACTACCCCACTCACGATCTTGAGTTGGCAGCAGTTGTTCATGCATTAATAACATGGAGACATCTCTTGTTGGGAAGGAAAGTGGACATATTCACCGATCACAAGAGTCTCAAGTACATCTTCACTCAGCCCAACCTCAACCTCAGACAAACTCGATGGATCGAAATGTTTCAAGAGTACAATCCGAGTATCGAATATACTCCAGGCAAGGCCAATGTCATTGCAGATGCTTTGAGCAGGAAGGCTTATTACAGCAGCTTAATTCTCAAGCCATTCCAACCGGACCTTTGTGAAGCTTTCCGCAAACTGAATCTTCAAGTTGTTCCTCAAGGCTTTCTTGCCAACCTCCTAGTCTCTCCTACTTTGGAAGATCAAATTCGTGAGGCACAACTCCTGGATACCATGGTGAAGAAGGTGAAACGTGGTATTGACAAGGGCATTTCCAAATACAAGTGCTTCCACATTGATGACAAAGATACTCTTTTCTTCGAGGACCGGATTGTGGTTCCCAAAGGTGATCTAAGGAAGTTCATAATGAACGAAGTGCACAATTCTCTTCTTTCCATTCATCCTGAAAGTACGAAGATGTACCATGACCTCAAGCAGTCGTATTGGTGGACTTGTATGAAGCGAGAAATTGCTCAATTCGTGAATGAATGTGATGTCTGCCGAAGGGTGAAAGCAGAACACCAACGACCAGCTGGTCTCCTCCAACCTCTTGCTATTCCAGAATGGAAGTTTGATCATATCGAAATGGACTTCATGACTGGATTTCCTAAGTCGAAATGCAGAAATGATGCTATCTTCGTTGTCATCGACAAGCTTACTAAAGTGGCTCATTTCCTTCCAATCAAAGAATCTATCACAGCAGCTCAGTTGGCAGAGCTATACACCTCCAGGATTGTCTCCTTGCACGGCATTCCACAAGTGATTTCTTCATAACGTGGAAGCATCTTCACTTCTAAGTTCTGGGACTCCTTCCTGAAGGCCATGGGCACCAACATTCGCTTCAGCAAACTAGTGGCCAACTTGAGCGAGTCAATAAAATCATTGAAGATATGCTCAGGGCTTGTGTCATTTCCTTTGGCATGAAGTGGGAAGATTGTCTTCCATACGCCGAGTTCTCCTACAACAACAGCTTCCAAGCGAGTTCGGGCAAGGCCCCATTCGAGATTCTATATGGCAGAAAGTGTCGTACTCCTCTCAATTGGTCCGAGACAGGTGAACGCCAACTTCTTGGCAACGACTTGATCACAGAAGCTGAAGAAATGTGTAAAGTCATCCGTGAAAATCTCAAAGCCGCGCAATCACACCAGAAGAGTTACTATGATAGCAAGCACCGTGACTTGGCTTTCGAGATCGGAGACCATGTCTACCTCCGCGTCTCTCCAATGAAAGGCACTCGTCGCTTCGGTATCAAAGGGAAGCTTGCCCCTAGATACGTGGGACCTTTCAAGATCATTGGCAAAAGAGGCGACCTCGCCTATCACCTTGAGCTTCCCTCCAACTTCGCAAACGTGCACTATGTGTTCCACGTGTCACAGCTTCGCAAGTGCTTCAAGACTCCTGAGTGCACCATCAACTTCGAAGAGATTGACCTCCAAGAAGATCTGTCTTATCATGAGCACCCCGTTGCTATTCTTGAAGAAACTGAACGCAAGACTCGCAACAAGTCAATCAAATTCCTGAAAGTGAAGTGGTCACACCATTCTGACCGAGAAGCCACCTGGGAGCGCGAGGACCACCTCCATTCCGAATTTCTGGAGTTCTTTCAGTCCTAGATCTCGGGACGAGATCCTCTTGTAGTGGTGGAGTGTTGTAACACCCCGGATGTAACTTTCCATCTTTGTAACTCCAACTCTTGCCATTTTCGGCTATGTGTTATGGTATTCCCTCCGTGGTTGGGTTCTGTCTTTGTTTTGCATTTTTTCCATGTCTTGCATTTCATATCATGTCATCATGTGCATCTCATTTGCATATGTGGTCGTCTCAAGCATCCGAGCTTTTTCCCCGTTGTCCGTTTTGCAATCCGACACTCCCACATGCACCGGCGCACCCCTCTTGTCTCTTTTCGTGAGCGGGTGTTAAACGTTCTCGGAATGGACCGAGGTTTGCCAAGTGGCCTTGGTACACCACCGGTAGGCCACCTGTCAAGTTTCGCTCCATTTGGAGGTCGTTTGATGCTCCAACGGTTAACAGGGTAACCGCAAAGGCCTTTTAAGTGTTGCAGCCCAACACCCTCCAAAACAGCCCAATAACCCATCTAAGTCATTTTCATGCTCTCCGTCGTCGGATCACGATCGTGTGGGCAAAAACCGCACCTCATTTGGACTCTCCTAGCCCCCTCTACCTATAAATATGTGATCCTCTCCGAAATCCCGGGTCCCGAAACCCTAGCCTCACCCCTCTCCGCCGCCGGACACGTCCGGCCCGAGCCGGACGAAATCGCCTCCGCCTCCGCGCCAACCCCGCGCTGCCACGTGGCAAGCGCCGCCGCCCCGCCGCCGCGGTCCGGTGAGCCCGAGGCGGGCCCGCCCGAGCCCATCGCCGCCCGCGCCTCCTGCGGCTCGACCCCGCCGCCCGAGC
>NC_057808.1:495836123-495841016 GCF_018294505.1 Triticum aestivum | reverse complement strand
CGCCGCCTCCGGCGACCTCGTCCGCCCGTGCCCGCGCCGGTCGCCGTCGCCTCCGCCAGCGCCAGATCCGGCGAGAGGCCGGCCGGATCCGGCGTCCCCGTCCGCACCGCGCCCTCTCCGACCCTCTCCGGCCGCCACCGCTCCATTCTCCAGCGAGAGCTTCGGCCCCGCCTCGGTTCGTGTGCCCACGAAACCCTAGATCGGAGGTTGACTTTCCCCCTCGTTTTTCTGCCAAGTCCCGAATTTATCACTTTATGTTGCTCTGTTCATCATGTCATATCTCATTACATACTGCTCCGTTTCACGCGCATGATATATCAAAATGTTCATCACGAGATGCTCTTCGTTTTGTTATATTGTGCCATGCTCGTTTGAGTTCATCTTGATGCCCAAATATCTGATGCAAGAGTGCTATATGTTGTTTACTGCTGTTACTTATCAGAACTTGATGTTTTGTTATTTTTGTTGCATTTGATGTGTGCATCTTATGGGCATGAGCTCTACAGGTGTTTTGATCTATGCCATGCCATCTTTACATAGGTGTATGCCATGTATTTTTGTGATCTATGTGGTGACTAGCACAAGCATGCAAACTAGGCTTCGTGATGTTTCTGTTTTCAGGGACTTGATTTTGCTGTTTTTTCCTGCTGTTATTTTTATGCCATATAAACTTGATGCTACATCGATATCCATGATTATTTTTAGATACTTCAGTAAGGATGTTTTGAACATATGGTTATGCTCTATCCATCCATGCCCCTGTTTGCAATTATGGAGGGCCCTAGCGTGTCTCAATCTTGCTATACTTTTGCTATAAAATGTTCCTGGCAGAATGTTAACATGATATTCAATTTTGCCATGGATGTTGCTAGTGATCCATGCATTCTATGAACTTGCTCTTGCCATGATTAGCTTCATGAACATGTCTTCTTGCTGTAGGTATGCTTTTTTTGTCATGCGTTTCTTTGTGATGAGTGAATCGAGCTCACAATGATGCCTTCATAATTCTGTTAATGCCATGCTCTGTTTTCTGCTAAGTCTGAAACCTGTTAACGAAACTTGCTATGTTTACATGGGTGCCATCATATCTTCTGATCCTTTTTGGCTCATGGTCGGTAAGGGATTTTTGTTCTATGCATTTAGTGGATTCATGCCTTGCCTTGTTTTGCTATGATTAGTTCCTGTAGCATGTATTTTACTTGCTCTGAACATTGCTACCTGATGCTGTTTAAGCCATGTTCAGTATTTTCACTAAGTCTGTGAAGCTGATATCTTTTGCACTTTTGCCATGCTTGTTTGAACCTGTTATTGTGTGATCTAGCCGTAGCTCAGTGTTCATCTTTCGTCAAGCATCTCTTGTAGATCACTGCCATATGCTTTGTTGCTATGTTGGGGTGCTGTAGCATAGGTTCTTGATGTATACTAAGTG
Organism: Triticum aestivum; assembly: GCF_018294505.1. Taxonomy (NCBI): domain Eukaryota; kingdom Viridiplantae; phylum Streptophyta; class Magnoliopsida; order Poales; family Poaceae; genus Triticum; species Triticum aestivum. Next base: position 495,839,587 of record NC_057808.1, on the reverse strand, counting down.
CTATCATGCTGGAAATCATACATACAGATGTGTGTGGTCCAATGAATATTGAGGCTTGTGGCGGATATCATTATTTTCTCACCTTCACAGATGATTTGAGCAGATATGGGTATATCTACTTAATGAAACATAAGTCTGAAATATTTGAAAAGTTCAAAGAATTTCAGAGTGAAGTTGAAAATCATCGTAACAAGAAAATAAAATTTCTACGATCTGATCGTGGAGGAGAATATTTGAGTTATGAGTTTGGCCTTCATTTGAAACAATGCGGAATAGTTTCGCAACTCACGCCACCCGGAACACCACAGCGTAATGGTGTGTCCGAACGTCGTAATCGTACTTTACTAGATATGGTGCGATCTATGATGTCTCTTACTGATTTACCGCTATCGTTTTGGGGTTATGCTTTAGAGACGGCTGCATTCACTCTAAATAGGGCACCATCAAAATCTGTTGAAACGACACCTTATGAACTATGGTTTGGCAAGAAACCAAAGTTGTCGTATCTTAAAGTTTGGGTTGCGATGCTTATGTGAAGAAACTTCAACCTGATAAGCTCGAACCTAAATCGGAGAAATGTGTCTTCATAGGATACCCAAAGGAGACTGTTGGGTACACCTTCTATCACAGATCCGAAGGCAAGACATTCGTTGCTAAGAATGGATCCTTTCTAGAGAAGGAGTTTCTCTCGAAAGAAATGAGTGAGGAAAGTAGAACTTGATGAGGTAACTGTACCTGCTCCCTTATTGGAAAGTAGATCATCACAGAAACCAGTTTCTGCGACACCTACACCAATTAGTGGGGAAGTTAATGATAATGATCATGAAACTTCAGATCAAGTTATTACTGAACCTCGTAGATCAACCAGATCAAGATCCGCACCAGAGTGGTACGGTAATCCTGTTCTGGAGGTTATGTTACTAGACCATGACGAACCTACGAACTATGAAGAAGCGATGGTGAGCGCAGATTCCGCAAAATGGCTTGAGGCCATGAAATCCGAGATGGGATCCATGTATGAGAACAAAGTATGGACTTTGGTTGACTTGCCCGATGATCGGCAAGCCATTGAAAATAAATGGATCTTTAAGAAGAAGACTGACGCTGACGGTAATGTTACTGTCTATAAAGCTCGACTTGTTGCGAAAGGTTTTCGACAAGTTCAAGGGATTGACTACGATGAGACCTTCTCACCCGTAGCGATGCTTAAGTCTGTCCGAATCATGATAGCAATTGCCGCATTTTATGATTATGAAATTTGGCAATTGGATGTCAAAACTGCATTCCTGAATGGATTTCTGGAAGAAGAGTTGTATATGATGCAACCGGAAGGTTTTGTCGATCCAAAGGGAGCTAACAAAGTGTGCAAGCTCCAGCGATCCATTTATGGACTGGTGCAAGCCTCTCAGAGTTGGAATAAACGCTTTCTTAGTGTGATCAAAGCATTTGGTTTTATACAGACTTTTGGAGAAGCCTGTATTTACAAGAAAGTGAGTGGGAGCTCAGTAGCATTTCTGATATTATATGTGGATGACATATTGCTGATTGGAAATGATATAGAATTTCTGGATAGCATAAAGGGATACTTGAATAAGAGTTTTTCAATGAAAGACCTCGGTGAAGCTGCATATATATTAGGCATCAAGATCTATAGAGATAGATCAAGACGCTTAATTGGACTTTCACAAAGCACATACCTTGACAAAGTTTTGAAGAAGTTCAAAATGGATCAAGCAAAGAAAGGGTTCTTGCCTGTACTACAAGGTGTGAGATTGAGTAAGACTCAATGCCCGACCACTGCAGAAGATAGAGAGAAGATGAAAGATGTTCCCTATGCTTCAGCCATAGGCTCTATCATGTATGCAATGCTATGTACCAGACCTGATGTGTGCCTTGCTATAAGTTTAGCAGGGAGGTACCAAAGTAATCCAGGAGTGGATCACTGGACAGCGGTCAAGTACATCCTGAAATACCTGAAAAGGACTAAGGATATGTTTCTCGTTTATGGAGGTGACAAAGAGCTCATCGTAAATGGTTACGTTGATGCAAGCTTTGACACTGATCCGGATGATTCTAAATCGCAAACCGGATACGTGTTTACATTGAACGGTGGAGCTGTCAGTTGGTGCAGTTCTAAGCAAAGTGTCGTGGCGGGATCTACGTGTGAAGTGGAGTACATAGCTGCTTCGGAAGCAGCAAATGAAGGAGTCTGGATGAAGGAGTTCATATCTGATCTAGGTATCATACCTAGTGCATCGGGACCAATGAAAATCTTTTGTGACAATACTGGTGCAATTGCCTTAGCAAAGGAATCCAGATTTCACAAGAGAACCAAGCACATCAAAAGACGCTTCAATTCCATCCGGGATTTAGTCCAGGTGGGAGACATAGAAATTTGCAAGATACATACGGATCTGAATGTTGCAGACCCGTTGACTAAGCCTCTTGCACGAGCAAAACATGATCAGCACCAAGACTCCATGGGTGTAAGAATCATTACTGTGTAATCTAGATTATTGACTCTAGTGCAAGTGGGAGACTGAAGGAAATATGCCCTAGAGGCAATAATAAATTTATTATTTATTTCCTTATATCATGATAAATTTTTATTATTCATGCTAGAATTGTATTAACCGGAAACATAATACATGTGTGAATACATAGACAAACAGAGTGTCACTAGTATGCCTCTACTTGACTAGCTCGTTGATCAAAGAGGGTTATGTTTCCTAGCCATAGACATGAGTTGTCATTTGATTAACGGGATCACATCATTAGGAGAATGATGTGATTGACTTGACCCATTCCGTTAGCTTAGCACTCGATCGTTTAGTATGTTGCTATTGCTTTCTTCATGACTTATACATGTTCCTATGACTATGAGATTATGCAACTCCCGTTTACCGGAGGAACACTTTGTGTGCTACCAAACGTCACAACGTAACTGGGTGATTATAAAGGTGCTCTACAGGTGTCTCCAAAGGTACTTGTTGGGTTGGCGTATTTCAAGATTAGGATTTGTCACTCCGATTGTCGGAAAGGTATCTCTGGGCCCACTCAGTAATACACATCACTATAAGCCTTGCAAGCATTGTGACTAATGAGTTAGTTGCGGGATGATGTATTACGGAACGAGTAAAGAGACTTGCCGGTAACGAGATTGAACTTGGTATCGAGATACCGACGATCGAATCTCGGGCAAGTAACATACCGATGACAAAGGGAACAACGTATGTTGTATGCAGTCTGACCGATAAAGATCTTCGTAGAATATGTGGGAACCAATATGAGCATCCAGGTTCCGCTATTGGTTATTGACCGGAGAGGTGTCTCGGTCATGTCTACATAGTTCTCGAACCCGTAGGGTCCGCACGCTTAACGTTACGATGACAGTTATATTATGAGTTTATATGTTTTGATGTACCGAAGGTTGTTTGGAGTCCCGGATGTGATCACGGACATGA
>NC_057808.1:495801033-495835551 GCF_018294505.1 Triticum aestivum | reverse complement strand
GGGGCGGCGCCCCCCCTTCCTTCCTCCCCTCCACCTTTTCCCCCTTCCTCTCCTAGTCCAACATGGAAAGGGGGGAGTCCTACTCCCGGTAGGAGTAGGACTCCTCCTAGGCGCGCCTCTCCTCCTTGGCCGGCGGCCTCCCCCTTGCTCCTTTATATACGGGGGTAGGGGGCACCTCTCGACACACAATTGATCTACGATCTTTTAGCCGTGTGCGGTGCCCCCTCCACCATATTACACCTCGATAATATCGTAGCGGAGCTTAGGCGAAGCCCTGCGTCGGTAGAACATCATCATCGTCAGCACGCCGTCGTGCTGATGAAAATATCCCTCAACACTCGGTTGGATCGGAGTTCGAGGGACGTCATCGAACTGACGTGTGCTGGACTCGGAGGTGCCGTGCGTTCGGTACTTGATCGGTCGGATCGTGAAGACATACGACTACATCAACCGCGTTGTGTTAACGCTTCCGCTTTCGGTCTACGAGGGTACGTGGACAACACTCTCCCCTCTCGTTGCTATGCATCACCATGATCTTGCGTGTGCGTAGGGAAATTTTTGAAATTACTACGTTCCCCAACAAGGACATTGGCCTCGACTGCAACCATCCGGATACCTTGGTAAGCACTCGGCTCCTGAACACAGCTTAGTTGATTATCCTGTATCAATATTCTGAGAAACCTTCCTTCGACCAGGGATGGATAAAGAAGGCAGAACGAATTAGGTGTTCGGCTCCTCTTCCCGAAGACTCGGCTGATCCTGTGTTGACAAGGATGCTGGCCCCGGCACCGTATCAAGTGTCGGCGAAGGAGGACAAAGAGGAGAGCAAAAAAGCCAAAGTCGGCCCCCACTCTAAAGGTACACCGGACGCTATGTCCGAGGAGACCGGAATTCCCTCTTCTGAAGATGAACGGAAAGACGAAGCTAATATCCCTTCTCCCTATGGGATGAAAAGGACCACCTCCGAAGATTTGGAGGTGGAGCCTCCCAAGAGAGGGAAGATGTCCCTGTCAGATGGTTCGGGTTCGGAAGACAACGTTGCCGCATAGCTCCTCCGTAAGGACAAGCCTTTCACCGAATCGTAAGTGAACAAGGGTATTCTAGACATATCCTGTTCTTTCCAAGTTACAAGGGTAACATCTTAAATATATGTTTGCAGTCCGGCCCGCAGTCTTCCTCAATAGTCCTCTTCCTCGGGTGACCTGCTTCTGGAGATGATGGAAAGCGACATGCCTCCACAGGCTTCCTCGCCCCTTAGGGCGAACGACTTCGAGGTGTCGTCCCAGAAGGTCTCCCCCGATCATCAAGTGGCGCGGGGGGCAATGAAGACAGCGCCCGAAGGTGATACTTCGATCGTCAAGGGTCCGGGGTGTGCAGCCCCTTCGGGGACGACCAATAAAGGCCCCGGACTATCTGGTTTACAGCCGAAGACGACTCTAGGGTCGAGCAAACATATCCCTTCGAAGGGAGTTCGTACTACAGCCGCTTCCAGGAATCCGGAGGCGCCGGATATGTTGATGGACATGTTGCAAAATGCGTCCATCTCGAAGGAACATCATACCTTAATGGGTACGGTAGTTGAGAGGATTCAATCCGCAAGAAGCGGACTGAATGAAGCCTTCACGGGCCTACTAAGAGGCTTCGAGGTATGTAATGCAATATCTTGACCACGCTTTACATGAAGAATGCGCCTGTGTATAGATAGTAGCCCCTGAGACTTTGGTCGGCTTCTACGGGGAGGCAATCAGAGGATCAAAAAGATATGCTCAGGAAATGACATGGTTTTTGAAAACAGGCTGTTATGTCGGTGGCGACTGCCCACACTACGGAAGTTTCTGATTTAAAGCAGAAACTTGAGTCAGCGGATGAGGACATTACTCTCGTTAACAGGCGGCTCGACGAGGCACAAGGTATGTTTTGGGGCAGTCAGCTTATGCATGCATAATAATAATATGAGCACGAAGCTAAAAATTGTATACTGGGACATGCATAATTGCAGATGGCCAAGGAACAAGCCTGAGTGAGCAATGCGGCTGTCAAGAAGGCAGCTGCTGAGTTAGAGGCCGAACAAGCCGCTCGGCGCCAGTGCGAGGATAGAATAACTACCATGGCGTGAGAGCTGAAGGATGCCACTGGCCAATGCGAATCACTCAAGAAGGATAACAAAGCCAAGGCAGCCGAACTCAACAAGGCTTTACAAGAGGCGTGAGAGGCACGGTCCGAGTCTAGAGCGGCTTGGGAGGAGATCCAGCAAGCTCGGGAGATAGCGGCTGGTAAGCCCTTTCTATTACAGACTAAATTCGGCGACCCGAAGTATGCCCTGCTTAATCAATTGTGGAGTTCTCCAGACTCATTCTTGGACCTGCCGAAGAGTGTCGCTGATGCGGCACAGTTTTACCAAGCGCAAGACGGACATGCAGTGGAGAAGCTTTTCTGGTCACAGTTCAACGTGACAAGCCGTCCGTTGTTGCTGAACGAACAAATGGCCCAATGGGCGGAGCTCCACAAGGTGTCCGGAGCTGCAATAAAGGAAGTCGTGGTCCAGCTGTGGCCAACTGAGCCAATTCTGAACATTTATTTCGGTTTGTGATACGTCCCCAACGTATCTATAATTTTTGATTGTTCCATGCTATTATATTATCTATTTTTGATGTTTAATGGGCTTTATTATACACTTTTATATTATTTTTGGGACTAACCTATTAACCGAAGGCCCAGTGCAAATTGTTGTTTTTTTGCCTATTTCAGTGTTTCGCAGAAAAGGAATATTAAACGGAATCCAAACGGAATGAAACCTTCGGGAGAGTGATTTTTGGAACAAACATGATCCAGAGGACTTGGAGTGGACGTCAAGAAAGAAGCAAGGAGGCCACGAGGCAGGGAAGCGCGTCTGCCCCCCTGGGCGCGCCCCCCACCCTCATGGGCCCCTCGCAGCTCCACCAACCTACTTCTTCCTCCTATATATACCCATATACCCCGAAAACATCCAGGAGCACCACAAAACCCTATTTCCACCGCCGCAACCTTCTGTACACGTGAGATCCCATCTTGGGGCCTTTTCCGGCGCTCCGCCAGAGGGGAAATCGATCACAGAGGGCTTCTACATCAACACCATAGCCTCTCCGATGATGTGTGAGTAGTTTACCACAGACCTTCGGATCCATAGTTATTAGCTAGATGGCTTCTTCTCCCTCTTTGGATCTCAATACAAAGTTCTCCTCGATCTTCTTGGAGATCTATTCGATGTAATTCTTTTTGCGGTGTGTTTGTCGAGATCCGATGAATTATGGGTTTATGATCAAGATTATCTATGAACAATATTTGAATCTCCTCTGAATTCTTTTATGTATCAGTTTTTATCTTTGCAAGTCTCTCCGAATTATCAGTTTGGTTTGGCCTACTAGATTGATCTTTCTTGCAATGGGAGAAGTGCTTAGCTTTGGGTTCAATCTTGCGGTGTCCTTTCCCAGTGACAGCAGGGGCAGCAAGGCACGCATTGTATTCTTGCCATCGAGGATAAAAAGATGGGGTTTATATCATATTGCTTGAGTTTATCCCTCTACATCATGTCATCTTGCCTAATGCGTTACTCTGTTCTTATGAACTTAATACTCTAGGTGCATGCTGGATAGCGGTCGATGTGTGGAGTAATAGTAGTAGATGCAGAATCGTTTCCGTCTACTTGTCGCGGACGTGATGCCTATATACATGATCATGCCTAGATATTCTCATAATTATGCACTTTTCTATCAATTTCTCGACAGTAATCTGTTCACCCACCGTAATACTTATGCTATCTTGAGAGAAGCCACTAGTGAAACCTATGGCCCCCGGGTCTATTTTCCATCATATAAGTTTCCAATCTATTTTTATTTTGCAATCTTTACTTTCAATCTATATCATAAAAATACCAAAAATATTTATCTTATTATCTCTATCAGATCTCACTTTTGCAAGTGGCCGTGAAGGGATTGACAACCCCTTTATCGCGTTGGTTGCAAGGTTCTTATTTGTTTGTGTAGGTACGAGGCGACTTGTGTGTAGTCTCCTACTGGATTGATACCTTGGTTCTCAAAAACTGAGCGACATGCTTATGCTACTTTGCTGCATCACCCTTTCCTCTTCAAGGGAAAAACCAACGCAGTGCTCAAGAGGTAGCAAGAAGGATTTCTGGCACCGTTGCCAGGGAGATCTACACCAAGTCAAGTCAAGTCAAGACATACCAAGTACCCATCACAACTCTTATCCCTCGCATTACATTATTTGCCATTTGCCTCTCGTTTTCCTCTCCCCCACTCCACCTTTGCCGTTTTATTCGCCCTCTTTTTCCATTCGCCTCTTTTTGCTTGCTTCTTGTGTGTCCCTGTGTTAGATCGTTTGCCTTGCTGTCATGGCTAGTCCTTCTATTATTGTTAGTACTCCTGATCATGAAGTTCTTAATTTTAAACAAAGGGAGGGAGAAAATCTAAAAGATGCTTGGCATAGAATTTGCAATGCTCAGAATAGATCTACCAGTAAGCAATCTACTTCCGTTCTTCTTCGCAATTTTTATGTAGGCATCACCCCTTGGAATAGATATATTCTTGATACCATTACCGGAGGGAATTTCTTGGGTAGCCATACTTTTGATTCTTATAATGCTATGTTAGATTTGTTTGGCCCACCACCTCTTTTGGTTAATGGAACTATTTTAACTTTGGAACATGTGATGCAAAGGCTTGAAATTATTGAAAATAAAGTTGCCACTATAGAGTTGATTGAAAATTTGGATAAAAATATCCACAACCAAATTACCCAATATGGATCTAAGGTAGGAGTTGCTCTTAAAAAAATTTAAGAAAAGGAACCCATAGTTAACGAAAAGATTGATCAAGATTCCACAAGAATTGATAAAATTGAGGATATTATTACCAACTTAGGGTCTGCCTTTTCATCCTTGAAAAATACTCCAAATCCTCCTACTACCAAAGTTGCCAAATTAATGTATTTTCCTAAAAATAAGGGTGAATCTTCTAGTAAGGAAAAAGCGGATCTCAAATCAATAAGTGTTCACCCCAACTTCTTCGCTATCATTAAGGAACCTTTTGCTACAAATGATTTTCTCGATTTCTTGCCTAGGAGTTTGATCATTAATAAAAATAAGGAAACTCCTAAGGGTTATAAATGTTCCATTGAATAATTGCCTACCAAAGATGACAATACCTAGATCTATTCTTGCCTTTATGCCTAGCTAGGGGCGTTAAACGATAGCGCTTGTTGGGAGGCAACCCAATTTTATTTTTTTCCTTGATTTTGTTCTGTTTAGTAATAAATAATTCATCTAGCCTCTATTTAGATGTGTTTTCATGTTTTAATTAGTGTTTGTGCCGAGTAGAACCTTTGGGAAGACTTGGGTGAAGTCTTTTTGATCTTGCTGTAAAAAAACAGAAACTTTAGCGCTCAAGAGATTAGCTGCCATGTTTTACTGGAGAGTACTATTTAGTTGATTCTTTTTGCAGAAGATTAATAGACAAATTCCTCACGTCCAGAAATTTATTTCAGAATTTTTGGAGTTCCAGAAGTATACGTTTGATACAGATTACTACATACTGTTCTGTTTTTGACAGATTCTGTTTTTCGTGTGTTGTTTGCTTATTTTGATGAATCTATGACTAGTATCGGAGGGTATGAACCATAGAGAAGTTGGAATACAGTAGGTTTAACACCAATATAAATAAAGAATGAGTTAATTATAGTACCTTGAAGTGGTGGTTTATTTTCATTCGCTAACGGAGCTCATGAGATTTTTCTGTTAAGTTTTGTGTTGTGAAGTTTTCAAGTTTTGGGTAAAGATTTGATGGATTATGGAATAAGGAGTGGAAAGAGCCTAAGCTTGGGGATTCCCAAGGCACCCCAAGGTAAAATTCAAGGATAACCAAAAGCCTAAGCTTGGGGATGCCCCGGAAGGCATCCCCTCTTTCGTCTTCATCCATCGGTAACTTTACTTGAGGCTATATTTTTATTCACCACATGATATGTGTTTTGCTTGGAGCATCTTGTATGATTTGAGTCTTTGCTTTTGGTTTACCACAATCATCCTTGCTGTACACGCCTTTTGGGAGAGACGCACATGAATCGGAATTTATTAGAATACTCTATGTGCTTCACTTATATCTTTTGAGATAGATAATTTTGCTCTAGTGCTTCACTTATATCTTTTAGAGCACGGTGGTGGTTTTATTTTATAGAAATTATTGATCTCTCATGCTTCACTTATATTATTTTGAGAGTCTTTTAGAACATCATGGTAGTTTGCTTTGGCTATAAAATTAGTCCTAATATGATAGGCATCCAAGATTGGTATAATAAAAACTTTCATAAAAAGTGCATTGAATACTATGAGAAGTTTGATACTTGATGATTGTTTTGAGATATGAAAATGGTAATATTAGAGTTGTGCTAGTTGAGTAGTTGTGAATTTGAGAAATACTTGTGTTGAAGTTTTCAAGTCCCGTAGCATGCACGTATGGTAAACATTGTGTAAATTTGAAACATGAGGTGTTCTTAGATTGTCTTCCTTATGAGTGGCGGTCGAGGACGAGCGATGGTCTTTTCCTACCAATCTATCCCCCTAGGAGCATGCACGTAGTGCTTGGTTTTTGATGACTTGTAGATTTTTGCAATAAGTATGTGAGTTCTTTATGACTAATGTTGAGTCCATGGATTATATGCACTCTCACCTTTCCATCATTGCTAGCCTCTTCGATACCGTGCATTGCCCTTTCTCACCTTGAGAGTTGGTGCAAACTTCGCCGGTGCATCCAAACCCTGTGATACGATACGCTGTATCACACATAAACCTCCTTATATCTTCCTCAAAACAGCCACCATACCTACCTATTATGGCATTTCCATAGCCATTCCGAGATATATTGCCATGCAACTTTACACCGTTTCATTTATTATAATACGCTTCATCATTGTCATATTGCCTTGCATGATCATGTAGTTGACATCGTATTTGTGGCAAAGCCACCATGCATAATTTTTCATACATGTCACTCTTGATTCATTGCCCATCCCGGTACACCGCCGGAGGCATTCATATAGAGTCATATTTTGTTCCAGTATTGAGTTGTAATCATTGAGTTGTAAATAAATAGAAGTGTGATGATCATCATTAATAGAGCATTGTCCCAGAAAAAAAGGCCAAATAAAAAAAAAGAGAAAGGCCCAAAAAAGAGAAATAAAAAGGGGACAATTCTACTATCCTTTTTACCACACTTGTGCTTCAAAGTAGCACCATGATCTTTATGATAGAGAGTCTCTTGTTTTGTCACTTTCATATACTAGTGGGAATTTTTCATTATAGAACTTGGCTTGTATATTCCAACAATGGGCTTCCTCAAATGCCCTAGGTCTTCATGAGCAAGCAAGTCGGATGCACACCCACTTAGTTTCTTTTGTTGAGCTTTCATACATTTATAGCTCTAGTGCATCCGTTGCATGGCAATCCCTACTCCTTGCATTGACATCAATTGATGGGCATCTCCCTAGCCCATTGATTAGCCGCGTCAATGTGAGACTTTCTCTTTTTTGTCTTCTCCACACAACCCCCATCATCATACTCTATTCCACCTATAGTGATATATCCATGGCTCACGCTCATGTATTGCGTGAAAGTTGAAAAAAGTTTGAGATTACTAAAGTATGAAACAATTGCTTGGCTTGTCATCGGGGTTGTGCATGATGAGAGCATTCTTGTGTGACGAAAATGGAGCATGACCAAACTATATGATTTTGTAGGGATGAACTTTCTTTGGCCATGTTATTTTGAGAAGACATAATTGCTTAGTTAGTATGCTTGAAGTATTATTATTTTTATGTCAATATTAAACTTTTATCTTGAATCTTTCGTATCTGAACATTCATGCCACAATAAAGAGATTGCTTAGAAATTATGCTAGGTAGCATTCCACATCAAAAATTCTGTTTTATCATTTACCTACTCGAGGACGAGCAGGAATTAAGCTTGGGGATGCTTGATACGTCTCCAACATATCTATAATTTTTTATTGTTCCATGCTATTATATTATCTGTTTTGGATGTATAATGGGCTTTATTATACACTTTTATATTATTTTTGGGACTAACCTATTAACCGAAGGCCAGTGCAAATTGTTGTTTTTTTGCCTATTTCAGTGTTTCGTAGAAAAGGAATATCAAACGGAATCCAAATGGAATGAAACCTTCGGGAGAGTGATTTTTGGAACAAACGTGATCCAAAGGACTTGGAGTGGACGTCAAGAAAGAAGCGAGGAGGCCACGAGGCAGGGAGGCGCGCCCCCCACCCTCATGGGCCCCTCGCAGCTCCACCGACCTACTTCTTCCTCCTATATATACTCATATACCCCGAAAACATCCAGGAGCACCACGAAACCCTATTTCCACCGCCGCAATCTTCTGTAGCCGTGAGATCCCATCTTGGGGCCTTTTCCGGCGCTCCGCCGGAGGGGGAATCGATCACGGAGGGCTTCTACATCAACACCATAGCCTCTCCGAGTATTTGTGAGTAGTTTACCACAGACCTTCGGGTCCATAGTTATTAGCTAGATGGCTTCTTCTCTCTCTTTGGATCCAATACAAAGTTCTCCTCGATCTTCTTGGAGATCTATTCGATGTAATTCTTTTTGCGGTGTGTTTGTCGAGATCCGATGAATTGTGGGTTTATGATCAAGATTATCTATGAACAATATTTGAATATCCTCTGAATTCTTTTATGTATGATTTGTTATCTTTGCAAGTCTCTCCGAATTATCAGTTTGGTTTGGCCTACTAGATTGATGTTTCTTGCAATGGGAGAAGTGCTTGGCTTTGGGTTCAATCTTGCGGTGACCTTTCCCAGTGACAGCAGTTGCAGCAAGGCACGCATTGTATTCTTGCCATCGAGGATAAAAAGATGGGGTTTATATCATATTGCTTGAGTTTATCCCTCTACATCATGTCATCTTGCCTAATGCGTTACTTTGTTCTTATGAACTTAATACTCTAGATGCATGCTGGATAGCAGTCGATGTGTGGAGTAATAGTAGTAGATACAGAATCGTTTCCGTCTACTTGTCACGAACGTGATGCCTATATACATGATCATGCCTAGATATTCTCATAATTATGCACTTTTCTATCAACTGCTCGACAGTAATCTGTTCACCCACCGTAATACTTATGCTATCTTGAGAGAAGCCACTAGTGAAACCTATGGCCCCCGGGTCTATTTTCCATCATATAAGTTTCCAATCTATTTTTATTTTGCAATCTTTACTTTCAATCTATATCATAAAAATACCAAAAATATTTATCTTATTATCTCTATCAGATCTCACTTTTGCAAGTGGTCGTGAAGGGATTGACAACCCCTTTATCGCGTTGGTTGCAAGGTTCTTATTTGTTTGTGTAGGTACGAGGTGACTTGTGTGTAGTCTCCTACTAGATTGATACCTTGGTTTTAAAAAACTGAGGAAAATACTTACGCTACTTTGCTGCATCACCCTTTCCTCTTCAAGGGAAAAACGAACAAGTGCTCAAGAGGTAGCAGTTTGGTGCAGTGACTTGTTGATGCGGTGTCGCGTATCGACGCTGTTAAGCTGTCGTCGTGCATTGAAGGTGCACGGATGGCCTTTGCCCGCGTCAAAACGTACTGGGCAAAAATGAAGGCCACTGATGTTGCCGCAAATAGTCCACCCCGAGGGCAAGGACCATCGCACGCCGGAGCAATATTTTGAGGATGTCCTAGAGGGCGCCCGCTTGTTAGAGGGTCAATGCTCAATATTATGTTCGAGTGAATGTATCGGAAATGTGATAACAATATTATGATATATTAAGGATGTGTTATATTTATGCCTTTTGCCTAAAAGGTATTTCCTCTTGTGCGGCCGTTTTTTGTAATCTGAAAGTTTGCCAGTCGTCGGCTTTAGCCACCTTGCATAGAATGCGGGGGTGTTCGGAATAGCAACTGACTACACTTGACCCAACGTCTTGGTCCGTGAAGGAGGTGTCAGTGCGGCGAACTAGGCAATCGGACTATAGGGCTTTAACACCTTCACTTAGCCATAGGAGTTTGACGGTGGGTCTACGATATAGCCCCTTGTATGTACGCGGTTATCCGAATACAGCTGCGCTACATAGGTGACCGAAAAACGGTCCTTCGTGTTATACGGAAGAAATCGCAAAAGATTTTAATAAGTCGCTGAGTGGTTGACCAGCTCTGGCCGCATCATGACAGTCAGTTTTCGGCTCACTACTGAGGTGTTTAACCAGGTGAACCGGAAACATAATCGTAGTAGTTCTCCCTTTACTACCCTAGCCGATAAAGCGGAACGTAAGGTAGTAAGCACAGGAGCCGGGCAACCCAACTATTGACCAAAGACATGATTCGGAGCTGATGCATATAATGCCAAACTCGTGACGCTGAAGTACGCTGTAGAGCTGTTCGGAATTGTTGGCAATTTAATATGTTGCCGTATCGAGCCCCTGGCAATTAGTGCCAAGGTGTGTATGTGAAACTACCGCGGAGGTAAAATACAGTTCTATGAGGAAAAGTAAGTACTGAAGACGGATTATGTTCATTGGAATCTGATTGATACGTTGAACGCAATCTTACAGATTATAACACCCCTACCCGGGTCATTTTACATGCCAGGGGTCGAAGGCTGAGGGAAAAGGCTATATCCAGGTTCTAAATAGAGTGTTTGGTCTAAGAAATCTTTTGGATCTCCTGTCGCACGTCTGCGCAGCCTTTGCCTTAGCGAAGGGGATTCCTTAAAAGGAGCAATCTCTGATTGCCTGGACGAAATTGGGCTCCGAAAGAGCCCTTACAGGTCCATAGGATGAACAGGTTTTGATTCATCTGTGACAAAAGATCAAAAATAGTTAAAAGGAAAGGAGAAAAGCTGTAGGAGGATGAACCGTGATGTAGGCCCGTCCGCATTGTGCCTCCGCCAATGACCAAGGTATTTTAAGTGCATAATGATGCACGCGCGATGTGAACTTCGTGGGTATATGCGGCGAACGACGGAGGCGGAAATGTGGTCCGCCCAAGCAGTGCATGGTATCCACAGTGGAACGGAACAATATCGAAGATTAAGACTTCGCTTCAGAACTTGTCCGGCGAACCGAAGATGACTTCCAGTGTGATTGAGCCCGTACAATGAGCTTCCTCGCCAGGTATTACACCTTTGAAGGTAGTTGTGGTGGGCTTGATCCTTGAGGGATCAATGCCCATTTTGTGAACAGTGTCTTGATAGAGAAAATTAAGGCTATTGCCGCCGTCCAGAAGGACTCGTGTGAGGTGGAATCCATCAATGATTGGGTCGAGGACCAGAGCTGCCGAACCTTTGTGACGGATACCTGTTGGGTGGTCATTGCGATCAAAAGTGATCGAACAGGCTGCCCATGGGTTAAATTTTGATACGACCAGCTTTATGGCGTAGTCGCCTCGCGGTACGCGCTTGCATTCCCTCGTAGGGATATGCGTCACAGATATCATGTTTACTGTTTTTACTTTGGGGGGAAATTGCTTTTGTCCCCCTGTATTTGGCTGGCGAGTCTCCTCGTCTTCGCTGTCGCTAGGCGGCCCCTTCCCTTTATGTTCAGCGTTGAGCTTGCCTGCTTGTTTAAAAACCCAACAATTTCTGTTGGTATGGTTGGTGGGCTTGTCAGGGCTGCCATGAATTTGACAGGGCCGATCCAGTATCCTGTCTAAACTGGATGGGCCATCTTTGTTTGCCTTGAATGGCTTCTTCCGTTGACCGAATTTGGAACCACTGAATCCGGTGTTGACCGCCGTGTCTTGGGTTCCTACATTATTGTTTCGACGCTTGTTTTTATTGCGTCGAGGCTTGCCATTGCCGTCCCTGGCCTCAGAGGTTCCAGGATCGCTGGTGCTATTGTTTCGTCGAGCCAGCCAGCTATCTTCTCCCGCGCAGAAGCGGTTCATCAGTGCGGGAAGAGCTGCCATAGACTTTGGCTTTTCTTGGCCGAGGTGACGGGCCAGCCACTCAACTCGGATGCTATGTTTAAAGGCCGCTAGGGCTTCGGCGTCCGGACAGTCGACGATTTGGTTCTTTTTAATTAAGAACCTAGTCCAGAGTTTCCTGGCTAACTCTCCGGGCTGTTGGATGATGTGACTGAGGTCGTCGGCGTCTGGAGGCCGGACATATGTACCTTGGAAGTTGTCACGAAAGGCGTCTTCCAGGTCTTCCCAGTTGCCAATGGAGTTTTCTGGGAGGTTGTTTAGACAGTGCCGAGCTGGTCCCTTTAATTCTAGTGGGAGGTATTTGATGGCATGTAGATCCTCGCCACTGGCCATGTGGATATGGAGAAGGAAGTCTTCAATCCATACTACGGGGTCAGTTGTTCCATCATATGATTCGATATTCATAGGTTTGAACCCTTCTGGGAATTCATGCTCCATTACTTCATCAGTGAAGTAGAGGGGGTGTGCGGCGCCTCTATATCGGGCCAAGTCGCGACGTAGTTCGGATGGAGTTCGTCTACGGTTTTTGGCCTGGGCGTGATTATGCTTGTCACGTCCGGCTAGATAGCCATCGCCGTGCGTCGGGGCCCGCCCCCGCGATCCGTAGATCGATCTGGTCTGACCTGCTCTACTGTCCAGGTCTTGCCGTAGGTCATATGTATATCCCCGAGATGTTATATCTCTACCTTTACGGCGAGGTAGTATGGGCTGGTGTTCGGCTTGAGTTGCCGTTTTGTCCCGGCCACGAGGTGCTCGGTCAGCCGCATTAAGTGCTGATGGTACGGGCTCGAGGGCCTCATCGTCGAATTGGGGTAGCAGTTTACGCTTCGGGTAACTTTTGGTTGGGCGCTCAAGGCCGTATTCCTCGGCTGCCAGGACATTAGTCCACCTATCGTTGAGCAGATCTTGATCAGCTTTAAGTTGTTGCTGCTTCTTTTTCTGGCTCCTTGAAGTGGCAATTAGCCGGCGCTTAAAGCGCTCCTGCTCAAGAGGTTCCTCAGGCACGATAAAATCCTCGTTGCCGAGGCTCGCCTCATCCTCGGAGAGAGGAAGATAATTGATGTCCTCCGATTCTTTGTTTTTAGCCTGTTCATCGGGGCTAACTTGCCCATCTTCTCGGTCGTCCTATTCGGAGGTTGGCTCGACGGGTTCTTCTTTGTCTTCGGCATCGTCCGTAGTGTTGTTGCCTCCTGTGCCGGTATTGCTGTCTTTTCCACGGCGTGATTTAGAGTGGTGCCACTGGCGTCAGCGCTTTGGCTGTGTCTCAGGAGGTTTATCCTCGACTGGATCTTCTTTATCATCGCCGCTACCCTCTTTGGGTGTGTCCACCATGTACACGTCATACGAAGAGGTGGCCGTCCAGCGTTCGGTAAATGGCGGGTTTTCGGCCTGCTCCTCTCCGACATCGTCGTCCATACCGTCAATGTCTTCAGAGCCGTAGTCGAGCAAGTCAGTTAAGTCCTTGATAGTGGCTATGAAGTGGGTGGTGGGTGGGATCTAAAATTCCCCGCTCTCAGCCCCTAGTCCGGGCTGGGCGTAGTTCGGACATTGCTCCTCTGTAATGACGAGGGATCGCATCAAGACTAGAGCCTTGCTTAAAGGCGAGGTTTGACCAGGGAGAAGGAAACCCGTGGATTACGGCGGGAGGGAAACTCCTTGGACGGGCTCACACGATGCTGACTCCGAGGGTTCGAAGCCAGTGTCTGGAGAAGAGTCCGGCTTCCTGACGGTTGCCAGCGACACTACTTCCTCCAGTTCTCCCGTGCTGGGCTTAGTGGCCGCGGATAGTCCGGCGGGCTCAGTAATCCCGTCTTCGGACCTGGTGAAGCGCTCCGGATCTAAGGCCAGAGCGGAGGTAGGTGTCGTGAACCCTTGGAAGATCAAGTCTCCTCGGATATCAGTGACATAGTCCAGATTTCCAAAACTAATCTGGTGACCTGGAGCGTAGCTGTCGATCTGCTCTAGATGGACAAGCGAGTTGGCCCGCAGTGCGAAGCCGCCGAACACAAAGATCTGACCAAGGAGGAAAACCTCCCCCAGGGCAGCATTGTTGTAGATGATTGATGGAGCCATCGAACCTTCTGGTGACGACGTAGTGGAACTCTCAATGAAAGCACCAATGTCGGTGTCAAAACCGGCGGATCTCCGGTAGGGGGTCCCGAACTGTGCGTCTAGGTTCGATGGTAACAGGAGACGGGGGACACAATGTTTACCAAGATTCAGGCCCTCTTGATGGAGGTAATACCCTACTTCCTGCTTGATTGATCTTCATGAATATGAGGATTACAAGAGTTGATCTACCACGAGATCGTAATGGCTAAACCCTAGATGTCTAGCATGTATGATTGTGATTACCTCTATGGACTAACCCCTCTGGTTTATATAGACACCGGAGGGGCCTAGGATTGTACAGAGTCAGTTTAAGGAAGGAATCTACATATCCAAATGCCAAGCTTGCCATCCACGCAAAGGAGAGTCCCACCCAGACACGGGAAGAAGTCTTTTGTCTTGTATCTTCGTAGCCCATTAGTCCGGCCCATGTTACATAGTCCGGACGCCCGAGGACCCCCTAACCCATGTTACCAAGAAAGGAATCTTCCCCTGTGTCCGGATGGGACTCTCCTTTGCGTCGATGGCAAGCTTGGCGTTCGGATGTGATGATTCCTTTCTTTGTAAACCGACTCTGTACAACCCTAGGCCCCTCCGGTGTCTATATAAACTGGAGGGTTTAGTCCATAGAGGCAATCATAATCATACAAGCTAGACATCTAGGGTTTAGCCATTACGATATCGAGGTAGATCAACTCTTGTAACCCCTATACTCATCAAAGTCAATCAAGCAGGAAGTAGGGTATTACCTCCATTAAGAGGGCCCGAACCTGGATAATTATCGTGCCCCTTGTCTCTTATTACCTTCGATCCTCAGACACATAGTTCGGGACCCCTACCCGAAATCGACCGGTTTTGACACCAACATTGGTGCTTTTCTTAAGAGTTCCACTGTGTTGTCGACAGAAGGTTCGATGGCTCGATCGATCATCTAGAATGATGCTGTTTCGGGGGATACTTTCCTCCCCGGCCAAATTTTCATATTCAGCGGCTTCACACTCCGCCCCAACTTGATTGGCCACCTTGAGCAGATCAACAGCTACGCCCCTGGTCATCAGATCAGTTTTGGGAACCTAAATTATGTCGCTGATATCCGAGGAGACTTGATCTTCGAAGGGTTCGTGGCCCCGACCACGGCTCTGGCCCTAGATCTGGAGCAAACTGTCAGGTCCGAAGATAGGAGTCTGGAGCTCACCGGACTCTCCGCTACAAACCGCATTATCGAGGATCCGGAGGCGATCTTGTCCACGGCGAACTCGGAATCAGTCCAGGTTCCCCCAATCATTGAAAGGCCGGACTCGCCCCCGGACTCTAGATCCGAACTCTCGAGGTCCGCGCCAAGCAGGCATAGCTAGGAAGCTCTCATTCCGGCCAGCCCCGCGGAATCTCGCTTCCACATCCAAACCTCACTCTTAAACGAGGCTCTGGACTTAATGCGATCGCTCGCTATTTCAGAGGAATCACTTCAGAACTACGCCCAGCCCGGACTAGGGGATGAGAGCGGGAATTTTACATCCCACCCAGCACCCACTTCATAGCCACTGTCGAAGATTTAACCAACATGCTGGACTATGCCTCCGAAGACATCGACGGCATGGACGACGATGCCGGAGACGAACACGGCCAAGGCCCACCGTTTACCGAACATTGGACGGCCACCTCCACATATGACATGTATATGGTGGACACACCCAAAGAGGATGACGATGACGGCAAGAAGGATCCGGTTGAGGACAAGCCTGCTGAAGCACCTCCAAAGTGTCGACGTCAGTGGCGCCGCTCAAAATCGCGTCGCGAAAAAGACAGCAATACCGGCACCGGAGACAATAACACTCCGGAGAATGCCAAAGACCCCGAAGCCCCTGTCGAGCCAACATCCGAACAGGATGATTGGGAGGATGGGCAAGTTAACCCCGACGATCCGGTTGGGAACGAGGACTCGGAGGATAGTAACTACCTACCGATCTCCGAACAGGATGTGAGCCTCGGCGATGAAGACTTCATCGTGCTGGAGGAACCCCTCGAACAAGAGCGCTTTAAGCGCCGGCTAATCGCCACTGTGAGAAGCCTAAAAAGAAGCAGTAGCAACTCCAAGCCGAATAGGATACGCTCAATCACAGATGGACTAAAGTCCTGGCAGCCGAGAAATATGGCCTCGAACGCCCAACCAAGAGCTACCCGAAGCATAAGCTGCTACCACAATTTGACAACGAGGCCCTTGAGCCAATACCGCCAAAGTATAAACCCAATGACGAACCTGACCGACCACCACGTGGACGGGACAGACCAGCTACTTACGCCGAACACCAGGCCGTGCCAGCCCGTCGTTGAGGCAAGGAGGCAGCGGCCCCGGGCTATACCTATGACCTATGCAAGGACTTGGACAATCGAGCCGGTCAGACAAGATCAATCTATGGATCAAGGGGGCATGCTCCATTACGAGAGGACGGCCATCAGGCCTGGCGCGACAGGCACAAACCTCACCTGGGCCGAAAACCGCATACAGACTTCATCCGAACTGCGCCACGACATCGCCCGATACAGAGGCGCCGCACACCCCTTATGCTTCACTAATGAGGTGATGGAGCACCAGTTCCCAGAAGGATTTAAACCCGTGAACATTGAATCATATGATGGTATGACGGATCCCGCAGTATGGATCGAAGATTTTCTTCTCCACATTCACATGGCTCGCGACAACGACCTCCATGCCATCAAGTACTTTCCCCAAAAACTCAAGGGACCAGCACGGCACTGATTAAACAACCTCCCGGAAAACTCTATTGGTAGCTGGGAAGACTTGGAGGATGCCTTTAGAGACAACTTCCAAGGTACCTATGTTCGGCCTCCAGACGCCGATGACCTTAGTCACATAGTCCAGCAACCTGGAGAATCAGCCCGGAAGCTATGGACCAGGTTCTTAATTAAGAAGAACCAAATTGTGGACTGTCCGGACGCCGAAGCCCTCACAGCCTTTAAACACAGCGTCCGGGACGAATGGCTCGCCCGACACCTCGGCCAAGAAAAGCCGAAGTCCATGGCAGCCCTTACTGCACTTATGACCCGCTTTTGCATGGGAGAAGACAGCTGGCTCGCTCGTAGAAGCAACAGCACCATCGACCCCGGCACCTCCGAAGCCAGGGATGGCAACGGCAAGCCACGACGCAACAAACACAAGCGTCGAAGCAATAACGAAGATACCGAAGACACGACGGTCAAAGCCGGATTCAGTGGCTCTAAACCCGGTCAGCGGAAGAAGCCATTCAAAGGAAACAAGGATGGTCCATCTAGTTTGGACAGAATACTCGATCGGCCTTGCCAGATTCATGGCACCCCTGACAATCCTACCAATCATACCAACAGAAATTGTTGCCGGCAAGCTAAATGTCGAACATAAGGGGAAGGGGCCGCCCAGCGAGGACGATGATGAAGAGCTTCGCCCACCAAACATAGGGGGACAGAAGAAATTTCCCCCCGAGGTAAAAATGGTGAATATGATATATGCTATACATATCCCCAAAAGGGAGTGCAAGCACACACTTAGGGACGTCTATGCCATAGAGCTAGTCGCCCCAAAATTCAACCCATGGTCAGCATGTCCGATCACTTTCGATCGCAGAGACCATCCGACCAGTACCCATCATGGAGGTTCGGCAGCATTGGTCCTCGACCCAATTATCGACGGATTCCATCTCACGCGTGTCCTCATGGACGGTAGCAGCCTTAATCTGCTTTATCAGGACATCGTTTGCAAGATGAGTATCGATTCATCAAGAATCAAGCCCACAAAAACTACCTTTAAAGGAGTAATACCCGGTGTAGAGGCATGCTGCAAAGGGTCCATAACGCTGGAGGTGGTCTTCGGTTCGCCAGATAATTTCCGTAGCGAAGACTTGATCTTCGATATCGTCCCTTTCCGCAGTGGCTATCACGCACTGCTCGGGAGAACCGCCTTTGCCCGCTTCAATGTGGTCCCACACTATGCTTACTTAAAGCTCAAAATGCCTGGACATCGCGGTGTTATTACAGTTAATGGAAACATGGAGCGCTCCCTCCATACCGAGGAGCATACCGCGGCTCTCGCAGCCGAAGCACTGGGTGGCCTTATCAAGCCGAATACTACTCCGGCAGTCAAGCCCCCGGACACTATCAAACAAGTCAGGTCTAACCCACAGAACGACAGTCCGGCTCGTCCAGAGCTAGATTAGCAATCCGGCCTCCGTCACAACCCCAGCTGGATGGCGGCATACATACCGCGCGTACATAACTACGCACTAAAGATACCATGGGCAAGGACGGAGGCATACGAAAAACACGGTCCACGGCACGGCTCGACCCTATCCGGACCTTTATATTCTTCCATCTTTTTCTTCGTGTTTTTTGTTTTTCAGGTTCTTTACAACCCACATCACCTTCTAGTGATAACAAGGGCCTCTGTCTAGGCCCCTTATGAATACTCGATTGTTGATCCTCTCAAAGGATCATACACCAAGGTGCAAAGCGGCGCAGACGTGCGGCAGAGTGCCCAAAGGATCTTCAAGATCATCTTTCCTTTTTAGGACCTATATACAGCTTTCCCTTGTTCTCGGCATGTAAAATAGCCCTAATGCTTATGGCATCTTCTGTAAACATACATGTTGATGTACCAATCAGATTATAATGGAAACAGTTTCACCCAACCTTGTTCGGTATTGGCTTATTTCTTCATTTGTTTTCCCCCTTTACGTCAGATTGCCATATACACCTCGGTACGACTTAAATTGCCAGGGGCTTTATTCAGCCATTTACATTTTCTTTGAAAACAAAAAGTCCGAACACTTTTATAAGTATACTTCAGCGTCCCGAATATGGCATTATATGCATCGGCTCCGAATCATGTCTTTGGTCAATAGTTGGGTTGCCCGGCTCCTGTGATTACCACCTTACGTTCCGCTTGTTCGGCTAAGGTAGTAAAGGGAGAACTACTGCGATTGTGCTTCCAGTTCGTCCGGTCAAGTACCTCAGTAGAGAAAGCCGAAAACTAACTGTCATGATGTGGCGAGAGCTGGTCAGCAATTTGGCGACTTACTAAATCTCTAGCGATTTCTTCCGTATTACACGAAGGACTGGCTATCTTCCAGTCACGCGCGTAAGGCACCCAAGTTTGGATAGCCGCATACGCACCAAGGGCTCCCTTACAGCCCGATCGTCAAACTCCTATGGCTAAGTGAGAGCGATAAAGCCGCATAGTCCAATTTCCTGGTTCGCCGCATCGACACCTCCTTTACGGACCAAAACGTTGGGTTAAAGTGTGGTCAGGTGCTATTTCAAACACCCCCGTAGTATCTACGTGGGTGCTGAAGCCGACGACTGGCAAACTCTCAGGGACACAAACGGCTGAACAGGAGGCACAACACCTTCAAGATAAATGCATAAAATATATTACACAGCCTTCATTTATAATACATTGTCTGGGTAGCCCGGATACATCTACTCGAACATAATATCCTTTGAGCATTGACCCTCTATCAAACAGGCACCCTCAAGGACATCTTTGAAATAGCACTCCGGCTTGCGGTGGTCCTTGCCTCCAGGCGGACCCTCAACCGCCACGACGGCAGCCTTCATCTTCGCCCAATGCATCTTGGCACGGGAAAAGGCCATCCACGCACCTTCTATGCACGCCGAGCACTTCACTGCCTCTACTCGGGGCAAGGCGTCGCCAAGCCGCTTGACTAGGCCGAAGTAGCTGCTCGGAATGGGTCCGGCTGGCCATAGCCGGACTATGATGTCCTTCATGGCCAAATCGGACATCCTATGCTGTTCTGCCAGCTGCATCATCTTGTTGTTCAGCAGCGCTGGCCGCTCCGGTGCCAATTACTATGACAAGAAGAGCTTCTCCGCCGCGTTCCCTTCTTAGGCCTGGAAATACTGGGCGACATCGGCAGCACTCCTCGGGAGATCCGCAAAGGCGTCTAGAGCACTCCATAGTCGATTTAGCAAAGCATATCTTCGACCACCGAATATACTCTGTAAAAGAAAAGGCTTGACAGCCGCTATCTGTTCGGCTTGCTTGATCTCCTCGCGAGCCGCCCGGGACCCGGACCGCTCCTCCTTCGCCTCTTGAAGAGCCTTGGTGAGTTCGGCCGCTTGGGCCTTGTTACTCTCCTCCAAGGACTCACACTTGTTTGCGGCATCCTGGAGCGCTTGCTCCACTTCGGTCACCCTCGCCTCATACTTGCGGCGGGCGACCTTTTCAGCCTCTACATCCGCATCTGCTTTGTCTACGGCCACTTTGCTTGCCCTCGCCTCCTGACGGTGTCCTGGACTAGGGGGTACTCAACACGTCGTCTCCCGACCAGCTGGATCGGGCCGAGGACCCCCATGGCGGTTCACTATTGGGCCAGTTCGGACAGCCCATGCCGCATACAAGGAGGATTCCACAAGACTTGGCGCCCAAGACAAGGACTCCTCTAAACCCTAGGCCTATGGTGCATATATAAACCGAGGCCAGGCTAGTCAATGGACAATCTCATATTCATTACTACAATCTCGTGGTAGATACATATACACTGTACTACACCCATATGAATACAATCAAAAGCAGCATGCAGGGTATTATCTCATCAAGAGAGTCCGAAGCTGGGTAAAACCCCGTGTCCATGTTACCATTGCTCCCAGACGCCTAGCTTAGGACCCCTACTACGAGATACGCCGGATATTGAACCGACATTGGTGCTTTCATTGAGAGCCTGCTGGCGGTCGCCATGGGGCGATGGGAATTCGGATCGTCTCCGGCGCGATCGGCGCATCGGAGCCGAGATTTATGGTCGATGTCGGCATCCTTTGTCGCCGGCTCAACCGGCCACCTTGGCTTAACCAAGGATTGTGCCCTACCTCCGATCATCATGTTCGGACGAGGGCCTTCATCAACATCAACTCCGATCTCTATCATGATCATGGAAAAATCATCCATGGAGCTCGGGGGCTCAATGTCAACATTGCCCTCGGGCGACCGTGCTGTTTTTTCCGAACAGCAAACTTGTATCCGCTGCCACCACCTCCTCGAGCATTGCTTTGACGATTCCTTCGGTGGAATTGTGCGGAATTAAGTGTACAACAACCATGCCAAATTTCGTCGAGTTCCGATGGAGGAATCTTTAGCAATCTACGATATACCGGAGCCCTGTCAAATCTGGACGGGAATCTGGACGAGTATATGGCGTGGTCTCCAGAGCCCAGCTCGGAGGTCCTTTGGAAGATCCAACCGTTCATCTGCTGTGGAATTCCCATATCTACCACCCCTCCAAATTTCAGCTCGATCCGACGGTTCAAACTCCGGGAACCTTCCGATGAGTGGACCAATTTTCGGATCTGTTTTCTGCGCGAATACGAATCGGGCCCGAGTTCATGTTTCTTCATGAACCGAATATTGGACAACCCTTTTGAAGGAATTTTTTTCGAGGGTATTGTGCGTTGTTTTTAAACACGTAGGCATAAAATTTTAAGCCTCCTCCAAGGTAATCTTCACCATCACGCTGGTGTCAAACTAGTCCGGCAATATTGCTCCACGGCTGCCGACCTGCGCTAGACACGTTGCCGCTTTGTTGAGCCAAGCTCAACTTCTTCGATCATCATCTCGGCAAGCCGAACAAGAGTTCGGCATCGCAAAGATAAATCATCACCAACATCGCTGCCCCACGGATTACACGGAACGGGCACACCGACATCGCCGCATGGTCACTTCATCAAGCCGGCATTGACCGCGTCACAAGTCACGACCTGCGTCAGCATGGCCGCACTGTTGCTTCTTCAAGCCGATGTCCATCACGCCGACCTGCTTCAACACCTCGGCTGACATGGCAGCTGCAACGTCTCCTCACCGACCTGCTCTGTCACCTCGGCTGGACCGGGGACTTGGCTGTTTCTTCATCAACATGCTCCGGTGACTTCGGAGTCACAAGCCGACCAGCTTCGTCACGTTAGCTGGACCGAGGGCTTTGTCTCGGCAAGCCAGCCTTTGCCAGCATTGCCATGTTGTCACTTTATCGCCCATCAGGCAATGGGTGTGCGGATCGTGTCCCAATTTTGGGAGTCACCTTTCTTCGGATTGCTACAAAAAATAAACCAGGTGCCATTTATCCTAGTAATTTTTGCTTGTTTGGGTTTATTGTTCCTAAGGAATTATTACTCTGGTTTGTTCCATCATCTGTACGCAAGTCTATCAAATGGTGGCCGCATTAACGACAGTCACATGGTGGTTTGGTAATGGACTTCAACTACGTCACGTGGTCCCTTCGGCAAGCCGACATCGTCGTCCCAATCGGCGTAAATCGACTCACGTGATCACCTTGTAGGTCGTGTTGCCATACCGACGTGTTCGGTTGCCTCGGGGACTTCAGCATCGTTGAGAGAGCTCTACCTCATCGAGTGTTCGGCACACAGGCCATATGTCTTTTATTACTCACTTTGCATAAATTATTAATTATGCAACTTTTTTTTTAATTTATTATTATCTCCGGCTTGCACTATTTTCTGTGCACAGATAAAGGATCCAGATCGGGCAGCGCTGTCACCTCTGCATACCGACGTACCACGTCACCTCGGCTGGACCGAGGGCTTCGTCATCACTTCATTAACCCACGCCGGGGACTTCGGCGTCACACTGCGGGCCTGCATTGGCAGTGCTATGTCGCCACTTCGGAGTGCCAAGCTCTTCGCTCCGCCACTTCGGGACCGGCTTGGGGGCTGGGACCTTGTCCCACCGTATGCTTGGGCCGTGCATCGACACCGAGCACATTAACCAGCTAAGTCGCTTTTATGCTCAGAATTTTCAATTTAAAATTGTGCTCGGTTCAACCAAGCATTATACTTTTTTTGGCAAAAAGTTGTTTGTGAAAACTTCCTTGTTAAAACTTTGTTTGTGACACACAAATTCAAATACCCCGTTTGCTTGGGGGCTTCCTTTATGAAGCCTTTCCTCTTGCATATGATTATACTTGTATGGCTTCGTTCCTTGTTCGTGTATTACGCCACAATATGCACCATGTTGACTTAAGTGTTCCTCAAGCTGGGTTGCCTTGCTCCTGTGTTTACCCCTACATTCCCGATTGTTCGGCTAGGGAGTAAAGGGAGCACCTCTGCGATTGTCACGATCGGGCCATCCGACCTCGGACCTCAGACTGGGTGAAGCCGAAAGCTAGCGCTCTTATTGTTTTCAATTATGGTCGGCACACAACAGAACTCATGAGTACAAAAAATATATTGCACAAGTCTCATAGTAACAATGAGCAACCGAAGAAAGGTATCGGTGGAGGTACTAAGATGCTTCTTACACTTCGTCAGTAATATAGCATAAGTTCCCTGAGCGCGCTTTGTCTGTTACAGCCTTATGGCCTGATTGCCTGGTTATTGGAATACCCGTCGATATTCTCGACAGGTGGAGTACATAACACTTTTCGGTCCTTGACCGAAGAGGGAGAAGCCGACGGTCAGTTAAGACGCGTTTAAAGTTCGGGTGAACACAGATATGATATAAGTACTCCCGTACATACAATCATTATACATAAAATTCTTTTGCCCAAGTCACTCGGGGGCTCTTAAATTAGTATGAGCCGTTTTATAATACATGTTTTCTTCTTGGTCATTGCCAAATCTTTTTCTATCACTCCCTTTTTTGATGCGAGTGTGTGGTCAATAGCCCGGGAGCCTAGTCTCTCTCTCAAAGTCGTTCGAGTTTAGTTTGCTAAACTGGCCTAACGAGCAGTACTCCGCCTTCGGGATAGGAGGTTACAGCCATCGGCTGACCCGCTTGAGGTCTTGAGATCGGATGTGTCATATTAATGCACGACAGAAGCACCCCTTTTTTGACCAATTTTTGGATTGGCACCGAACACTTGATCTAATTCAGACGTCAAGTTTTTACTAAATTGTTGGGTTTTCCAAGCCTATGGCACTTTTAAACTATTTGTGTGTTTCCCGCATAAGTCTCACAGTGCAACGCCGGACACCTTTAGAGATTCGGCGAAAACAATCTCGGATATTGCTAT
This sequence comes from Triticum aestivum, assembly GCF_018294505.1. Classification (NCBI taxonomy): domain Eukaryota; kingdom Viridiplantae; phylum Streptophyta; class Magnoliopsida; order Poales; family Poaceae; genus Triticum; species Triticum aestivum. The sequence continues at coordinate 495,811,400 of NC_057808.1, read as the reverse complement.
ATATGCATCGGTTTCGAATTGTGTCTTCGGTCAATAGTTGGGTTGCCCGGCTCCTGTGCTTGCCTCCTATGTTCCACTTTGTTCAGCTAGGTGTGCAAAGGGAGAACCACTGCGATTGTGCTTCCAGCTCGCATGGTTAAGCACCTCAGTGGAGAAAGCCGAAAACTGACTATCACAATAAGCGTAAACTGGTCAGGATCCGATGACTATGTTAAATGATGGGCCATTCATAACATTGGCCGAAGTATTTACGGCTTGACCTCGGCTGTCGCCGAACACTAACCGGGGGCTCGTAGCTAGCTTCCCCAGTTTAAAGCTCCTATGACTAAGTGAAAGTTATAAATCCCGCATATCTGATTGCCTCGTTTCCGCTAACACAACCACCTTCGGGCGCCGAGACGTCAGCTAAGGGTTGTTTTGTTATTGCGAAAACACCCTGCGTAGCATCTACAATGGGGCAGAAGCCGACGATGGGCTACTTTCAACTGATAAACGGTCGCAACAGAGTCAAAATAAACATATCATCGGTGTTTGTATTTAATATACAAAGGCTGCCTTCCGTAGTCATCGTTATAAAGCCATACATATGCATCAATTTGACTTACGATTTTGGCCAAGCTGGGTTGCCTAGCTCCTGTGCTTACCCCTACGTTCCCGATTGTTCGGCTAGGCGGTAAAGGGAGCACCTCTGTGATTGTTACTACTGGGTCATCCGAGTTAGTACCTCAGACTGGGTGAAGCCGAAAGCTAGCAATCTTAAAGGATCACATTGGTTGGCAACGACAGAAGTAAAAAAATTTGGTTCATTAATACCATAGAGTTCGGGAACTTTCGCCGAACTAAATCCTCAATATTTTCCTCCCACATTGATCGGAGGTGAGTTTTCATGATCACGATAAGCATGACGACCCAAAGAAAGGAACCGATAGCGGGACTATTTTCTTTGGAAGATGTTTCTTACGTTAAAACGTAATATAACATATCTCTCCATGTACCTTTGTTTATAAAACCATATGACCGGATTGCCTTGTTTGCCGTAAAACTTTGCCCTTATAACGGCTTTATAAAGTAGGACAAACACTCCCCAGCTACTGGCCGAGGAGGTTGAAGCCGATGGTCGGATAACAAAGTTTTGTACAATGCGGATTTGAGCATTAATGATGAAAAGTACTTGGATACATAGAATCATTACACATAAAAATTGCGAGTAAAATCCATTTACTGCAATCCATCTTTTAAACCCCTTGGGGCCTACCTTGGCGAGCTCGGATTTCGACCATCTCTAAACTCTTTTAAGAGATCTTTATTCTCTTTCCGAGAAGTTTGTGTTAAACACAACAAAATTTTCTGTCAAACGGATATCCATCCTTAATTCGGCCACCCGTGCCCACATTAAGGCTCGGGGGCTACTGGGCTTTGCGCTCATTAGTTACAAATATTAAAGGGGCACATCGATCCCCTAATCTGGTGTTGCCACCCGACCAGTGTCTCGGGGGCTACTGCATTGCCTATTCAATGCAGAAAATTCAAAGTGCTCAGTGTTCGGCATAACCGAACTATGGACAAGCGCGTCTTCGGACGACAATAAGTACCATATGGGACTTATCCGGCATCAAGCTGGTATATCATGGCGACTTCTCACGACCCTCTCTCAGGGGCCCGTCCGCCGATCACTATTACCTCTAATATATTACACTGCATTTCTATTCCTATGTATGCTGCCGAGCTAGGAGTTGATCCTCAGGCCGATTTCACGACCTGGGTCTCAGGGGCTACCAGGATCAGCAGTTTTATGTTTTCCTTCAGGTGCATCTCGGATTTTAGGCCGATAGACACCTTGAGGGCTACTGGCAATACATCCCGTCAGCAAATAAATTTATACGCATCGGAAATAAAATCCACAAACAATCAGCCCATGACCGAGGTGCTGAGCCACCTCGGAAGCAGTTTGGCATATAGCTCGGATGCAAGTGGCTGGCTCCTTAGAGGGCATTTCTGGCATTAAGCTCGGCTAACACTTTTTTGAACCAAGGTGATCTATGACACCTCGGACATAGTCCGGCGTTGGAGCTTGGACATAGTCCGGCGTTGGAGCCCGGATACAGTCCGGCGCTGGAGCTCGGATGCAGTTCGGCGTTGGAGCTCGACTATAACAATACTCTTTGGATACAGTCCGGCATTGGAGCTCGGATACATTCTGGCGTTGGAGCTCGGAAGCGGTCCGGCGTTGGTGCTCGGCTGCAAAAGATACCTCGAATGCAGTCCGGCGTTGGAGCTCGGATGCAAGAGGACACTGCCGCCCGGGAACAACTTCAAACCCGTGGTGTGGCGTAAAAATAGCAGGGCATTGATAAAGGCCGGAAACTTAAAGGGACTCCTCGGATACCTAACGTGTAAACTCTTCGGATGCACTTCGGCGATCCTCAAGATCGAGGATGAGAAGATTTGTTGAACCAGTTTTCAAGACCGACGACCGAAGATGAAGAACAGTTCGGAAGAATCAAGGAGCGTCCCCAACTTGAAGACCGGTTCAGGGGTTACTGACGGTGTCCTGGACTAGGGGGTACTCAACACGTCGTCTCCCGACCAGCTGGATCGGGCCGAGGACCCCCATGGCGGTTCACTATTGGGCCAGTTCGTACAGCCCATGTCGCATACAAGGAGGATTCCACGAGACTTGGCGCCCAAGACAAGGACTCCTCTAAACCCTAGGCCTACGGTGCATATATAAACCGAGGTCAGGCTAGTCAATGGACAATCTCATATTCATTACTACAATCTCGCGGTAGATACATATACTCTGTACTACACCCATATGAATACAATCAAAAGCAGCATGTAGGGTATTATCTCATCAAGAGAGCCCGAAGCTGGGTAAAACCCCGTGTCCATGTTACCATTGCTCCCAGACGCCTAGCTTAGGACCCCTACTACGAGATACGCCAGATATTGAACCGACACCTCCTCCTTGGCTTCGGCAAGGGCACTCTTGAGGGCCTCGACCTCGGTCGCGTTGCCTACAACCATATACATAAATAGCACATGAGCTTAAACCCTGAGTTCGCATTATAATAGAGGCTTGTAAGGGGTCTTTTACAAAGCATACCTTGGGCCTCATCGAACCGCTTGTTAATACGGTCGATCTCATCGTCAGCCAGCTTCAGTTTACGCTGGAGTTCGGAAACTTCAGTGTCCTTGGCTGAAGCCGCCAACAGTGAAGCCTGTTTATCAAAATAGATAAACGCGTTATCTCCGGCGATTATTTGATCCTCTGTCCGGCTCCTTTTTCCAAAGAGCCGAATAGAGTCTCAGGGGCTACTATCTATATACAGGCATATTCTTCCAATATGAAAAGTGGCTAAGCATGTTATATCACGTACCTCAAAACCTATTAATAGGCTAGTGAAAGATTCGTTCAGTCCGCTTTTGGTGGACTGAACTTTCTCAACCATCGTACCCATCAAGGTACGGTGCTCTTCCATAACGGAAGAACGTTGAAGTGCTTCCCTCAACATATCCAGCGCCTCCGGATTGATAGAGATCGCCGGTGGAGTCGGCACTCCCCCTTCCCTTAAAGGGGGCTGCTCGCTCGACTCCGGAGCCATGTGGGTCTCCAGAGGGGTATTCGGCTGGGGGTCGGGCTGATCCAATCCCCCTTCGTCACTTTCCATGGGGGTTGTACCCCCCATGTTTTCGGCAGCCGAGGCATTACCCTCTGGCGCCATTTCAGCGGCCTTCCGCACCTCTCCCTGGCTTGGAGAAGTCCTTTGGGACAACACCTCGGTGTCATCCATGGCGTGTGGCGGAGAGGCTCGCGGAGGCGTTTCGCTCTCCATCATCTCCGGCGCCAACGAGTTCCCCGAAGACGACGATTGTTGGGGGAGATCACGGGCCGGACTGAGATACGTAAATAATATGTTATCCTACTATTTGCAAAAGGCCAGATGTATGTATAGTATCTTTAAATACATACAATTCAGCTTGGGGCTTTGGCCTGAGGCGCCGCTTGGAGATAACTTTGGTGTCCGAATCTGAATCGTCCGAAAGGGAGATCTTCCCCTTCTTGGACGCCTCCGCCTCTAGGTCCACGGACGCCGCACTTTTCTTCTCCCCCCCCCCTTCAGGGGAGAATTGCTCTCCTCCTATTCCTCTTCATCTTCATCTCCCTCGTGGGAGGACAGAGCTTTGGTGTCTTCGGACGCAATGTCGGAAGTACCTTTACGGCGAAGGCCACTTCTGGCCTCCTTGCCTTTCTTCTTGGGTCCGGCGCCTGGTACGGCGCCGGGACCAGCATCTTCGTTAGCAGAGGAATAGCTGGGTCTTCGGGCAGCGGAGCCGGACATTTGATCCGCTCCGCCTTCTTCGTCCAGCCCTGAAGGAGAAGTGAAAGACTTAGCATACTCCATGAATCTACAAGTGGAGGTTATGTTTGGAAATCTGAAAACTTACTGGAGTGGCCGGGTGAGCGCAGTCGAGGCCGAGGTCTTCGGTCGTTCCTGGCCACGACTTCTGGGCCTTGAAAAGTAGCTTCCAAATTTCTTCGTGTGTCATGCTGAAGAATCATTGTAGGGTCCGAGGGCCGGCCAGATTGAACTCCCACATGTGGAGAGTCCGGCGCTGGCAGGGGAGAATCCGGCGAAAAAGCATCACCTGGATCACATCGGCCAGACTAGTGTTCTTCTCTATCATACCCTTGACGCGCTTCTGCAGCGTCATCGCCTCGTCGGACGATGCCCAGTCCAGGCCCTTTTTAACCCACGATGTGAGCCGTAGTGGAGTGATGTTTACTACACAACCTTCTTCTTGTAGACGTTGTTGGGCCTCCAAGTGCAGAGGTTTGTCGGACAGTAGCAAATTTCCCTCAAGTGGATGACCTAAGGTTTATCAATCAATGGGAGGCGTAGGATGAAGATGGCCTCTCTCAAGCAACCCTGCAACCAAATAACAAAGAGTCTCTTGTGTCCCCAACACACCCAATACAATGGTAAATTGTATAGGTGCACTAGTTCGGAGAAGAGATGGTGATACAAGTGCAATATGGATGGTAGACATAGGTTTTTATAATCTGAAATTATAAAACAACAAGGTAACTAATGATAAAAGTGAGCACAAACGGTATTGCAAAGCTTCGAAACAAGGCCTAGGGTTCATACTTTCCCTAGTGCAAGTTCGCTCAACAATAATAACATAATTGGATCATATAACTATCCCTCAACTTGCAACAAAGAGTCACTCCAAAGTCACTAATAGTGGAGAACAAACGAAGAGATTATTGTAGGGTACGAAACCACCTCAAAGTTATCCTCTCTGATCGATCTATTCAAGAGTGTGTAGTAAAATAACACAAAGCTATTCTTTCCTTTCGATCTATCCTAGATTTCGTACTAGAATAACACCTTAAGACACAAATCAACCAAAACCCTAATGTCACCTAGATACTCCAATGTCACCTCAAGTATCCGTGGGTATGATTATACGATATGCATCACACAATCTCAGATTCATCTATTCAACCAACACAAAGAACTTCAAAGAGTGCCCCAAAGTTTCTACCGGAGAGTCGAGACAAAAACGTGTGCCAACCCCTATGCATAAGTTCACAAGGTCACTGAACCCGCAAGTTGATCACCAAAACATACATCAAGTAGATTACGTGAATATCCCATTGTCACCACAGATAAGCACATGCAAGACATACATCAAGTGTTCTCAAATCCTTAAAGACTCAATCCGATAAGATAACTTCAAATGGAAAACTCAATCCATTACAAGAGATAGAGGGGGAGAAACATCATAAGATCCAACTATAATAGCAAAGCTCGCGGTACAAAAAGATATAAAATAAAACCACCACCGTGCTCCAAAAAGATATAAGTGAAGCACTAGAGCAAACGACAAACTACTCCGAAAGATATAAGTGAAGATCAATGAGTAGTTGAATAATTATGTAACTATGTGAAGACTCTCTAACATTTAAGAATTTAAGATCTTGGGATATTACTCAAATAGCAAGCAAAACAAAATAAAATAAAATGACGCTCCAAGCAAAACACATATCATGTGGTGAATAAAAATATAGCTCCAAGTAAAGTTATCGATAAACGAAGACGACAGAGGGGATGCCTTCCGGGGCATCCCCAAGCTTAGGCTCTTGGTTGTCCTTGAATATTACCGTGGGGAGCCTTGGTCATCCCCAAGCTTAGGCTCTTGCCACTCCTTATTCCATAGTCCATCGAATCTTTACCCAAAACTTGAAAACTTCCCAACACAAAACTCAACAGAAAACTCATAAGCTCCGTTAGTATAGGAAAATAAATCACCACTTTTGGTACTATTGTGAACTCATTCTAAATTCATATTGGTGTTAAACCTACTGTATTCCAACTTCTCTATGATTCATACCCTCCGATACTACTCATAGATTCATCAAAATAAGCAAACAACACATAGAAAACAGAATGTGTCAAAAACAGAACAGTCTGTAGTAATCTGTTTTGTTCGAATACTTCTGGAACTCCAAGAATTCTGAAATAAATTAGTGGACGTGAGGAATTTGTCTATTAATCATATTCAAAAAGAATCAACCTAAAATCACTCTCCAGTAAAAAATGACAGCTAATCTCGTGAGCGCAAACTTTCTGTTTTTTACAGCAAGATCACATTAACTTTCACCCAAGTCTTCCCAAAGGTTCTACTTGGAAATTTATTGAAACAAAAGCTATAAAACATTATTACTACAGTATCTTAATCATGTGAACACACAAAAACAGTAGGGGTAAATATTGGGTTGTCTCCCAACAAGCGCTTTTCGTTAATGCCTTTTAGCTAGGCATGATGATTTCAATGATGCTCGCATAAAAGATAAGAATTGAAACATAAAGAGAGCATCATGAAGAATATGACTAGCACATTTAAGTCTAATCCACTTCCTATTCATAGGGATTTTGTGAGAAAACAACTTATGGGAACAATAATCAACTAGCATAGGAAGGCAAAACAAGCATAACTTCAAAACTTTTAACACATAGAGAGGAAACTTGATATTGTTGCAATTCCTACAAGCATATATTCCTCCCTCACAATAATTTTCAGTAGCATCATGAATAAATTCAACAATATAACCATCACATAAAGCATTCTTTTGATGATCTACAAGCATAGAAATTTTATTACTCTCCACATAAGCAAATTTCTTCTCATTCGGAATAGTAGTGGGAGCAAACTCAACAAAATAACTATCATGGGAGGCATAATCCAATTGAAAATTAAAATCAAGATGACAAGTTTCATGGTTATCATTATTCTTTATAGCATACATGTCATCACAATAATCATCATAGATAGCAACTTTGTTCTCATAATCAATTGGAACCTCTTCCAAAATAGTGGATTCATCACTAAATAAAGTCATGACCTCTCCAAATCCACTTTCATAATTATCACAATAAGATTCAACACCCTCCAAAATAGTGGGATCATTAATTCCTAAAGTTGACACTCTTCCAAACCCACTTTCATCAATATAATCATCATAAATAGGAGGCATGCTATCATCAAAATAAATATTCTCATTAAAACTTGGGGGACTAAAAATATCATCTTCATCAAACATAGCATCCCCAAGCTTGTGGCTTTTCATATCATTAGCATCATGGATATTCAAGGAATTCATACTAACAACATTGCAATCATGCTCATCATACAAAGATTTACTGCCAAACATTCTAATGCATTCTTCTTCTAGCACTTGAGCACAATTTTCCTTTCCATCGTTTTCATGAAAGGCATTAAAAAGATGAAGCATATGAGGAACCCTCAATTCCATTTTTTTGTAGTTTTCTTTTATGGAATAAACTAGTGATAAAACAAGAAACTAAAAGAATCTATTGCAAGATCTAAAGATATACCTTCAAGCACTCACCTCCCCGGCAACGGCGCCAGAAAAGAGCTTAGTTGACGGGGTGTGAGTGCCGCTTACCTAGCCTCCCCGGCAACGGCGTCAGATATTGCTTGATGTCTACTACACAACCTTCTTATTATAGACATTGTTGGGCCTCCAAGTGTAGAGGTTTGTAGGATAGTAGCAAATTTCCCTCAAGTGGATGACCTAAGGTTTATCAATCCGTGGGAGGCGTAGGATGAAGATGGTCTCTCTCAAACAACCCTGCAACCAAATAACAAAGAGTCTCTTGTGTCCCCAACACACCCAATACAATGGTAAATTGTATGGGTGCACTAGTTCGACGAAGAGATGGTGATACAAGTGCAATATGGATGGTAGATATAGGTTTTTATAATATGAAATTATAAAAACAGCAAGGTAACTAATGATAAAAGTGAGCACAAACGGTATTGCAATGCTTCGAAACAAGGCCTAGGGTTCATACTTTCACTAGTGCAAGTTCTCTCAACAATAATAACATAATTGGATCATATAACTATCCCTCAACTTGCAACAAAGAGTCACTCCAAAGTCACTAATAGTGGAGAACAAACGAAGAGATTATTGTAAGGTACGAAACCACCTCAAAGTTATCCTTTCTGATCGATCTATTCAAGAGTCCGTAGTAAAATAACACGAAGGTATTCTTTCCGTTCGATCTATCCAAGAGTTCGTACCAGAATAACACCTTAAGACACAAATCAACCAAAATCCTAATGCACCTAGATACTCCAATGTCACCTCAAGTATCCGTGGGTATGATTATACAATATGCATCACACAATCTCAGATTCATATATTCAACCAACACAAAGAACTTCAAAGAGTGCCCCAAAGTTTCTACTAGAGAGTCAAGACGAAAACGTGTGCCAACCCCTATGCATAAGTTCACAAGGTCACTGAACCCGCAAGTTGATCACCAAAACATACATCAAGTAGATCACGTGAATATCCCGTTGTCACCACAGATAAGCACATGCAAGACATACATCAAGTGTTCTCAAATCCTTAAAGACTCAATCCGATAAGATAACTTCAAAGGGAAAACTCAATCCATTAAAAGAGATAGAGGGGGAGAAACATCATAAGATCCAACTATAATAGCAAAGCTCGCGGTACATAAAGATCATGCCAAATCAAGAACACCAGAGAGAGATCAAACACATACCTACTGGTACATACCCTCAGCCCCGATGGTGAACTACTCCCTCCACATCATGGAGAGCGCCGGGATGATGAAGATGGCCACCGTTGATGGATCCCCCCTTCGGCAGGGTGCCGGAGGTCCTGATTGGTTTTTGGTGGCTACACAGGCTTGCGGCGGTGGAACTCCCGATCTAGGTTATGTTCTGGAAGTTTGGGGATATATAAGAGGTGTTGGCATCGGGAACAAGTCAGGGGGGTCCACGAGGCGGCCATGAGGTTGGGGGGCGTGCCCAGGGGTAGGGTGTGCCCTCCACCCTCTGGTGGCCTCGGGACTCTTCTGGTCCATCTCCGGTACTCTGTGGGCTTCTTCTGGTCCAAAAACAATCTCCGTGAATTTTCAGGTCAATTGGACTCCGTTTGGTATTCCTTTTCTGCGATACTCAAAAACAAGGAAAAAATAGAAACTGGCACTGGGCTCTAGGTTAATAGGTTAGTCCCAAAAATCATATAAAATAGCATATAAATGCATATAAAACATCCTAGATGGATAATATAATAGCATGGAACAATCAAAAATTATAGATATGTTGGAGACGTATCATGGAGGTCCGGATTTGAACTCAGGAGTGGCGGCCCATGTGGCGTCATGAGGTTCCGTAATATAGAACCACTCCTGTTGCCATCCCTTCACGGTCTCCACGAAGGCCCCCTGGGGCCAAGTGATGTTGGGGAGCTTGCTCACCATGGTGCCGCCGCACTCCGCATGTTTACTGTCAACCACTTTCGGCTTCGTGTTGAAGACCTTGAGCCATAATCCGAAGTGGGGGGAATGCGGAGGAAAGCCTCACACAACACGATGAACGCTGAGATGTGGAGGAAGGAATTTGGGGCTAGATCGTGAAAGCCTAGCCCCTAATAGAACATGAGCCCGCGGACAAAAGGGTGGAGAGGAAACCCTAGTCCGCGAAGAAAGTGGGAGATGAACACTACCCTCTCATTAGGCTCCGGGGTGGGGATGATTTGCTTTTTGGCAGGGAGCCGGTGGGCGATGTCCGTGGCCAAATACTCCGCTTCTCGGAGTTCCTTGACGTTCTCCTCCGTGACGGAGGAGACCATCCACTTTCCCTATGCACCAGATCCAGACATGGCTGGAGTGTTTGGTAGGGACAGAAAAGATCAGAACTTGGGCGCTAGAGCTCGAGGGCGGCTGAGGAAGGAGAAGGCGTGGGGAGAAGAGATGGATTCTTATCCTCTTGTAAAGGCAGTGAATATCAAGCGC
>NC_057808.1:495785666-495800691 GCF_018294505.1 Triticum aestivum | reverse complement strand
TCCCAAGGGGTCATGCAAAACAGCACGGTTGGATTACCCAAACCCATATTGATGAGAATCCCGCAATAAGGGGACACGATCTCTGCTTTGACAAGACGTGTCAATGAGGACTGCGCCTCGAAATGCGAAGCGAGAGGCTAAAAACGGTTCGAAATAATAATAAGGCCAGCACATAACGTCTCGCCGAAAAATCTGTCAGTGGATATAGCCTATTTTGTTTAAGTATTTTGCCCTTGTGGTTCAGGGTTGTAACTATTATACAGAGCCGGATACAGTTCTTTTGTTCAACTACTTTGGAGTATTCGGAGGAGGAACCCTCCTTGCAAGGCCGAAGATAATTTGCGCGCCGGGCACATCGTCATTGAAGCCTGGTTCAGGGCTACTGAGGGAGTCCTGGATTTGGGGGTCCCCGGGCGTCTGGGCTATGTGACATGGGCCGGACTGATGGGCTGTGAAGATACAAGATAGAAGGCCTTCCCCCGTTTCCGGATGGGACTCTCCTTTGCGTGGATGGCAAGCTTGGCTTTCGGATGTGAAGATTCCTTTCTCTGTAAACTGACTCTGTACAATCCTAGGCCCCTCCGGTGTCTATATAAACCGGAGGGTTTAGTCCGTAGAGGCAATCATAATCATACAGGCTAGACATCTAGGGTTTAGCCATTACGATCTCGAGGTAGATCAACTCTTGTAACCCCTATACTCATCAAAGTCAATCAAGCAGGAAGTAGGGTATTACCTCCATTAAGAGGGCCCGAACCTGGGTAAACATCGTGTCCCTTGTCTCATGTTACCTTCGATCCTGAGACGCACAGTTCGGGACCCCCTACCCGATATCGGCCGGTTTTGACACCGACATGGGGCCCGCCAGTGAATGACCTCTTTAACTGACAAGACGCGCACTTGAACATATTCGTTAGGGCTTGTTCAGTCACAGTGGAGGCGACCCAATCACATGAGGTGACTGTTTTAGTCATTTTATCATGAAAGGCCTAAAAGGGGAGTGATGGCGGATCAAAGTGGAGATAATAAGCCGCCCGATGGTTATAAGAAGGAAGACATATGCAGGTTTGGTTCATATATGGACAGGTTGTTATGAGAAAGGAAATATGGACAATTCAACAAAATCATAGTTGGGTGATATTAACATCAGACGGATGCAGGTGATTTGAGTATTTCGTGAATAAGTCGGCTAGTGTTCGGCGGGTCATAAAGTGATATTTTTGAGCTGCCTCGACTGTGTTTAAGCTGGGGTCTATGGATCTGAGGAAAATTTCACTAAGTGCTATCCAAATAGGTTCCATGAATCATTTCTATAATATTGGATCTACGGCAGGTTCAGAAATGGGAAATAATTGTTAACCCTAAATATGATGGTGGAAGAACACGCGAGCAAGGTTTTGAATCTAAGGAAAACAGGACGCAACTATGATTGAAGACGGGTGTTAAAACTGATATCGCATAGACTTCATACTACTTTTCAGATTGAACTAAGCATTGGCAGAGAAGCCATGATGAACTCTGACGAACACCGACGAATGCTAATGAACTAGGGCACCCTAATGCCAATTGAGGATAAACAAAGAGGAGTACCGGTGGTTGCTGACGAACAGCGGAACTACGCTGCGGTCTCTGGACACGGCCAGGTTGATGCAGCGGCCTGGGTTGGAGCTGTCGAGGACGGTCGATGGCAGCGGCGAAGCTCGGGTCAAGGTGGCGTCGTGAGGAAGAGCTGAAGAGGAAGAGGCAGGGGTAAAGAGTGAAGAAGAAGGCCCCCTATCCCTATTTATAAGGGGGGTGATAAGATGGCATGCACGAGAATCGAGGAGCCAAAATGATTATCGGGAGGTTCATTAAGATAAAGATCCGTTGAGATATCCTGGGCCTTGTGCGGAATTAATGCACATGATGTCATGGCGGGTTAAAATGATTCTGCTATGTGACGTCATGGCGGGTTATAGCGGATTGATGAGGAATCGATAATGATACACTATGCTAAGTTAAACAGTGGAGATTGATATGAACATGTTCAAATCAACCTGGGGCCTAATGTTGGGGATATAACCCTGAGGTATGACCCGCCCGGGAGGGGCCGGGTTATACCGTTGGCGGTTTATTATGAAGAAGGCCCAAGAGGTCCAAGAAGACTTGAAGATTGCGGTTCATAAGGAAAAGCTTATTGGAGGCCCAAGACCCGGGGGGTAGTTTAGGACCCGAAGGTGTGAGCCGTTCAAGGTTAACTTGTTCTATAAGGCAAGTTTAGTTAGAAACCGAGCCGGTCACGTTGTGTGAGCCGGCCAGGAGTCTGTAAGCCGCCGGGCATCAACCGGTATATAAAGGTGAGACCCGGCGGCAGGTTAACTCTAAGAAACAGGCAATCGAGAACTAGGTCAAGCGTATTCGCTCCCTTGTAATCAAAACTCAAGCAATACAACTAGAAGCAGGACGTAGGCTTTTACCTCATCGAGAGGGGCCGAACCTGGGTAAACTCCTTGTGTCGTTTGTCCCATTCAAACCCTTTAAGCTAACCTACTGTGATGGCTCCACACCTAAGTCCTTTCACTAGGACATCTGCCATGACAAATCCACGACACGATGTATGCGGTCCAATGAGTGTTGAAGCACGCGGCGGGTATCATTATTTTCTGACATTCATAGATGATTTGAGTAGGTATAGGTGTATCTACTTGATGAAACACAAGTCTGAAACATTTGAATAGTTCAAAGAATTTCAGAGTGAAGTGGAGAATCATCGTAACAAGAAAATAAAGTTTCTAAGATCTGATCACGGAGGCAAATATTTGAGTTACGAGTTTGGCCTTCATTTAAAACAATGTGGAATAGTTTTACAACTCACGCCACGTGGAACACCACAGCGTAATGGTGTGTCTGAACGTCGTAACCATACTTTATTAGATATGCTGCGATCTATGATGTCTCTTACCAATTTACCACTATCGTTTTGGGGTTATGCATTAGAGACAGCTGCATTCACGTTAAATAGGGCACCATATAAATCCATTGACACGACACCGTATGAACTGTGGTTTGGCAAGAAACCTTACACTACAAAAAAATACACTTTCGTGATGATACGTGTTTGTCACAGTAGGTCACGTTTTCTGTCATGCATGTACATCCATGACAAATTTATGACAGAATCAAGATAGTCATACCTGTGCTGTCGTAGAAGTGTTCCATGACATTACCAAAATTATCATCACGGAAGTGTCCACTTCCATGACGATAAATCGCGCGTCACAGAAGTGCTTTCGTCAAGGGTGATTGACACGTGGTATCCACCGTAACGGAACGTCGTTAAGCTATCGGGTCCGGTTTTGGATCCGATAACCCGTTAAAAGCCCCGACCAATGGGGATTTTCCATGTGTAAAATCATCATTGGCTAGAGGAAACACGTGTCGGCTCACCGTTGGGACAGATGTCATCCACTCATTGGACCCAAAGCGCCTATGATACGTCGACACGTGGCACAGCCCTACAGAGGCCCATATAGGTTAAAAAGGCTGGCCCAGTCAAAGGCATGTAGTACTTACTCAGGTACTAGTGGGCCAGCCCAATAACGGCCTGCTTAATAAAGGCCCATTTACAGCCCGAAGCCAGATTTGGCACGTTAATTGTTCGCTGAATATTTGGGCCCATTTACGGCCTGAAGCCAGATCTGGCCCATTAATTGTTCGCCGAATATTTGGGCCCAATTACAGCCCAGTGACTTTCGGTCTGTTAGAGGCCCAATGTAGACATGGGCCCATTTCAGCCCGGTGTGACTTTCGGCCTGGGAATGGCCCGTGCTGCCCATGGGCCATATATGGTTCGACAGGATATCGGGCCCACTAACGGCCCGTGATAAAGGTGGCAACGGTTAAGCTCAACATGAGTTTGGGCCTGTTAAAGGCATGTCGCATAATTCGGCCCGTTGATGTCTGTACTAAGCTTTCAGCCTCTTAAAGGCCCATGATATCAGTGGGCCAACTAAGGTCCGAGATATGTTTCAGCCTGGTAACTGCCCTGATATAACTGGGCCCAAAAAGGCCCGGTCTACATTTCAGCCTATTGAAGGCCCGTCGACGACTAGTGAAAGTTGAGGCCCAATATGCATTTCGGCATGCTAAAGGCCCATGGTTTCATCTGGGCCATAACAGGCCAGTACAATATTCAGCCTGTTAATGGCCCAACGCTACCTAGGCCAAACTAAGCGCTGGGTCCACAAAAGGCCCAACTAAAATATAGGCCGGTGTAAGTTGTGAGCCTCGCGCAAAGTGTGAAGGCCCCAATGATTCGGGCCCAAGAAAGATGCAGGCCGGCCCAATTGTGGCCCGCTAAACACCAGGCCCATTAGAGGCGAATGTTTCGGCCCGGTCGACTACATCTGATTTTTTTCAGATAGCGAATGATGGCAGTAACTAGTAGGAATTAAGAACAAACCTACTCTATACAATAAAGAAATTACCGCATAGTAACTAAGAATAAACCTACACTATACAATAAAGGATTTATGGTATACTACATCCACTGGGCATCGAAGTTCGCCACCAGTGATCATAACGTGCAACGAAGAAGCAGATTACAAAAACTTGGCACCATTGCAGCGTAACAAAATAATACTGAACCGAGACCACTTCCAAGACAGTTCAAGAAAGGTTAGCCTGGCGCGGGAACTGCTGCACAAGCTGCTGAGCAAGGTTGTGAGACCGGCCTAGCATGTCGGTCATAGCTTCCAGGTGTAGCTGTTTAGCGATGAGGTTCTCATTGGTGTTCTCCGCAATCTTTCTTAGAGATAGGACTTCAAGTCGAAGTTGAGTTGCAGAATGCCTTTCTGCTAGAACTTGGGACTGAAGAAGTCGAAATGATTCAGACAACGAATTCTGTGAGCTTGTCTGACTACTAGTCTCAAGTAACTTGAACACTGCATCAAGACAAGACTTTGGGGTTGTCTCGCTATCTTCAAGATGTTTTGCCTTATTTGCTGCAATATATGTTGGGTTTGTCTCACAGCCTTCAGCAGACTTGTGCATGCCATCAGGCATATCACCCTGAAACAAAGCAGAGAGATGACAGGTTTTGCACGTGTATAAACAAAGATGATAACTGTGCTGTCAATTCCATCCAATTTCAAATTAGAAAATAAAGAGTAAGTTCAAAATATCAATAGCATAATTTGGCATTGTTCATAATGCGCGGAGCTTCACCACACTACTGGATTACCATGTCAACATAACAAGCATAGATGAAGGGCAAAGAAAATCATTGTATCTATTTTGGTTAATGTGCATGGCATGTTGTTCATATCATCGGCCACATCAGTAAGATAAAACAGGAGATGACAAGGTGCAAACGTGGGCTGCTTCACCACACACTGGATTATAGATCCAAAAAAACAAGCATACATATAGGGAGTATTGAGTAATGTGCATGGTATGAATAAGGAATTTGGTTTTACAAGTAAAACTTAGAACTTACGGTTCTTGCGAACATGCATTTTGGTAGAAACAGCAAACTAAACAGCGGTAAACGATAGGGAGTATGAGAAAATTAAACAGCAGTTGAGGATAAAGGCTTTAGAAGGACTGACTTACATTAACAGTTAACACCGGCTTTATAATGCCCTTCTCCATGTCAAGGGAAGGATAACTCAAGAATTTCAGCATAGAATCTTCTTCATAAGCATTGCATGTACTCTACATTTTGTAGAGAGTAATTATAGATATGATAATACTGGAAGGGATAGAGGATAATGAAGATAAGATGCAGATTGATGCTACATAATCAACTACCAATCCCTGGAAGTACAAGCATTACAGGACAAAATGTACTCACAAGATAAATGGGCTACACTTCTGCACTGGCATTGTCTGTGTATTCTAATTTTTGGTAAGATTAAAAGATCTTATCTTTTTTAGTAAATGGTGGGCGAGGGAGACAAGATGCAGAATGCTACACAATGAACCAATCCCTCTTCCCATAATACAAGAGTGTTTTGAACACTGGTGTACTATACAAAACGTTCTTATATTATGGGACGGAGGGAGTAGCTGTTAATGTAAGTACAGTGATAGACGATGTTCAGTCCTTACAAGAGGACTGCAGAGCTAAACCTCTTCAAAAGCATTGGGTTGATTCTAAATTTATGTAAGAGTCCATACGAATCTTATAATGTCCACCAAATGGACGATAACGAGGCTAACATGTGCAGTGATGCTACATAATCAAACAACTATGAAAGTAAGTATGGTCATACAGGGCAAGAGGTACTCACAAGAGCAATGCAGTGTGCAGTATAGTTGCTAGATTCTGTGGTCCCTTGAGAATGAATGTTCTTCTGCTAACAGTTTTCGTACAAGTGAGACGTTAAGGCAAATGCAGAAATGTAGTTCAAATTGTGATGTGATATCATAGATAGTACCTTACGCTGCAGCCGAGACCAATGTGTAACAAGATTATTCCAGTCACCGTCGGATAAATGTAGCACCGGAGACTTTACAGAAATTTCATTTAGAGGCTTGCCATCGAAGTGCGCTTGCCTCAGGTAGGAACGATACTTCATCAACGAGTGCTTGAAAAGCGCAACCAACCCTTGCCCGTCTTCACAATCCAGTTTGGTCCTCGCCTATTTAAAAGAATGAAATCTTGTGTCTTCTGTCAGCAGAAACATATGCAGCAATGACCATGAATAACATTAGTACATTACTAACGCGTAAGTTGCGGAGGGAGACTGGAAATTGTTCTGTGTCTGCGGTATAATCTTTCCATGAAGGAAAGATGCACACAAAGTTCCTGACAACAATATAAGCTTTTTCTTCTAAACTGGGAAGAAATGGAACAGGGGTCCTATTTGCTGCAATTGGGGCTCTCTCTGGTTTGAAAAGGGATTTGGCAACTGGATTTGGTGTACTCTTTGCTGGAATGGGGGTTTTGCGTCATAGAGCTGGTGCTATGTCAACTGGCATAATCATAATGTTTGCTGCAGTTGGGGTCTGCTGAGTTGGGGCATCAGAAATTACCAGTGTAGTAGGGCTAGAGTCTGCTAGAGTTGGGGTGTTTTGTGGGTCAGGTGATATTGCAACTACACCTAATGGGCTATTTGATTTATCAGGTGCCACTACCTTTTCAAATACTTTGCTTGTGCTCCTCCACGATCAGCAATCGCCCTCTTCCTTTTGAACGTCTCATACACAAGAACAGCATTTGAATGGATAAATACGGTATGATGACAGATGGAATTTGTACTGAAAATGGATAGGCAGGGCGTATTCACATACACGATGTGTAAACTAAGCTAATGGCAGTTCAACAAAGTAGAAGCAATGCAAAGCATCAGTTGCAAGATATGTGCGACAAATATAACCTTGGAAAGTTAGAGCAAGCACCTTGATGGGTGAATAAGATAGGGCATCTTCCTCTGACTCCTCCACTAGGGAGCTACATTGACTTAGGTCTCCCTCTAGCTCAAAATCACTGTTAGGATCATATTCTGAGCATGAATCTGTAGGTGGAGAGCATTTGCATTGCATTGCATCCAGACTTGATTTCAGTCCCTTAAGGCCAAGTTTGACAGCCATGGCATTGTTCTGCTTTATTCTTTTCATGCGCACAAGCTCATAATCATTATGATGCTGTTCAGAATCTGAGATTCGTGAAAACATATAAAGTACAGATTGTCTATGGAATGCATTGCGGATTCAACTCGAAGAGTGTCTCCCTATAAACCCCTGCATATGCAAAGTTCACCCCCCAACCGTGCTGACCAGACCACACACAGAAATACAAACCCCTTATGTCTCTATAACAGGCAGACACACATTTCAAAACTGAAGTAGGAACATTAGAACCATATGAAATTCGTATTTGAACAAATAAACTAAGGAATTATGAGTGGCATAATGTTTAGCTTCAAGGGTGGAGTGTTGGTAGTGCGACACAAAGCAAGTAGGCAGATTGTATTCCATGTAAAAGATCGAAGCCTATGTAAAAGCTAGAAATGACACTTTCTTTCTATACAATGTAGTGTTCGTTGCCCACACATGATGGAAGAGATCACATAGAGAAATACTATTCACTCATGTCTACGGTTGTAGTATTTAGAAATAGGGTGGTCCACCCTAAGAGAATATTGACAACAAATATGACAAGGCAAGCATAGATGTAGTGAATCAATCATTTACTTGTGAGCTTACTAGGACAAGTATGCAGAATTGTAACTGCAGCAAGAGATCGTCCAAAATTTGAATCAAGAAGTTTGTCTAGCACTTATTGTTTGCAACTAATCGACGTGAATAATTGGATATTATATCGAATGAGTAAGAAAGACAAGTAAAATTGTCAACAAACCTGGCTTGCAGTAGTAATCTGGGTCAATGTCACTACGGCCAACAATCCAAAATGACTAGTGTCTGTTCCTAGGGCCGGAATTTTGAAAACCCTGTGAACTTTACAGGTACTAAAGATTACCGAAATACATCTGAACCATTAAGTGTAGGTAGCACTGAGCACACAACAAACTCTAATGACAGTCCTACCTAATGAGTAATTAATCAATTAGAAAATGGGTGATGAGGAGTCGCTGCTGAGTGTTGAGGACTTATCTCAGGATAAATCAGGTTGGCTTAGTGGGTGATGCACACCTGAGCCCTAAACGGACTGGGAAGGTAGGCACGGCGGCGCGCCCGGGCAGCGGTGACGCTGTTGAGCGAGCGGCTCCTGACCTCCTATTAGTCCGGCGTCTCCTCCTAGAGTCATGCCGTCCGGGGACGGCAAGTTGCCGACAAGGCAGGGGGCTGGGGGCGAGTAGAGATCGGAAGTGTGCAGCAGAACAGAGGGGAATCGAGGACTGGGATGACCCAAAATCCCAGGGTGGGCCGGCCCACCGTGGGCACCCTGTAGAGATACACACCCGAGCGGCGAACATGCATTTTCGAAACTAATTTAGGAACATTTAGCTGACCAATTAAACGAATCTGTTTTAATAATATCATATTCGTATTTGAACAACTAAGCTTGTTTAGCTTGATGGGTCGAGCAGTGCTATTATGACACGAAGCACGTATTCTGATCGTATAGTGATCATAAAAGGGGGAAACCAGAGAAATGATATTTAGCAGCCATTGTTTGCTTCGAACTAAGAACTAAATTCTAAGAGCTGAAAAGAAAGTAGAGTAACCAAGTTAAGATCTATTTTCTGGTTGAGATCAAAAAGTTGAGGAGATATGAAGTACCACCTCTCTTGCGGCGCCATGTAGGCATCGGGGGTGCGATGGCTGTCGGTGGCGTTGAAGCAGATCTGCAACAGTAGACGGGTGCATCGGGGGATAAGTCTCGTTGCGGTGGAAGAGAAGGTCATGTGAGCGGCCCCGGCAAAGAGGACGACGGAGCCGATGAAGCGAGAGGACGTGATGCAAGGCTCTTGGTCCGTCACCGTGGATGAGAAACGTCCATCTCTAGCAGTGGACGACGCGGTCTTGGTATGCGCTCCGGCATGGTGGAGGACGGTGGCGATGGATGTGGTGGAGGACGGCGGCGATGGATGGGGTGGAGGACGGAGGCTGGTGTGGGGATGGTGTTCTAGCACGGACGGTGTATGAATGGAGGGAGAGGTACGGGGAACCATGTTTTTGGGACACGCCTGTCTGAAATATGGGAAAGTTACGAACTTAGCCCCTGTTTAAAATTTGGACGTCTTGTCGGTTGGGGATACGACGGTAATCTCGCATCTCGCCAATATTTGCCCAGAGCGATTTCAGGCAAGGAGAGGGTGGTTGGCGCCCACGGTGTATGAACGGGGCTGACAGGTAGGGCGGTTGTGTCACATCTGAGTGAAGTTACAAACCTGCCCCTATTGAAAATATTTGCCTACATCGATTTTGGCCGAGTCAAGTTTGTTTTGCCGCCCACCGTGTATGAATGGGGAAATGGAGGGAGAAACAGAGGTCTTTCGGACGAGCTTGAATCAAATGTGTTTTGCCGCCCATGTTTGGCGCCCACCGTGTCGGAATGGGCTCAGAGGCGGTCGTGTCACGTCTAATTGAAGTTACTATCCTACCCCTATTTAGAGCAGTGGAAATCGGGCCGATGGATTGTCCGTGTAATGGGTAGACAGTAATTTCCATCTCCCAAACACTTGGCTTCGGGCAGCCGACGTGGGAGTGGACATTTTGCCGCTTCTTTCAAATTTTGGGACAATAAGCATCCACGTTTACCCTGGCAACTAAATTCGAATCCATTTTTTATTCCTATACAAATCTTTATAAATCATTCTATGTGTTTTTATATATCTTCAAAAGGACGACAAAGATGTATTCCACTGTCATATATGAATATGGTTTACAAATGCCGATACTCAAATTCAGAAGCTAGAATCCAGTTTAAGGTGAATTCGAATATTTGGAACACTTCATGTCCAACTCAAATGTCACACGCAGCATAATGTGTACTCCCATTTAGATATGTACACAAGCGATGTATCAAGATTCAAATACCGAGTCAATCAACCAAGAATGTACAGAACTAACAGGCATATAAACCCTTATAGAGTATATGGATCAATAATATCAACTAACATACATAAGCCAGGCTGTTGTACTTTTCTTTGCTACAACAGCATCCTTTTTTTAGCCAAGCTACTACAGCATCTTGGCCCTTTCCGATGCGTGCCACTTATGGTCCATCTATACTACTATTATTGTTGAATGCACATTCAGCCCAATTGGCATATTTGTAGGTCTGGCACAGCAATCAAAATGAAATGTCTCCGAGTCTTATCAATTAATACAGACTTGTGCTCAAATAAAATTACAAACCAAAAAACAAAAAACAATTATTACATGATATCTAAAACAAATGGTTTGATTGATTACATGAACAAACAACACAAAGGTTATTCAACGATGGAAAGAACATTTCACCTATGATTTACCAAGTGGGAATTTAATTTCCTTTTTTCCTTCAGGACCTTAACAATGTGGTCAGTCTCAGCTTGCTTCGTTTTGAAATCCACCAAATATTTAATGCTTGTCTTGAGTACTACTACTGATTGTGCTGTTTGCTTCCTCAACATGTCAACTTCATATCTAAGTGCAGAAGCAGAATCTCTTTCTACCACTAGTTTAGCCTCTAGAGCATCAGCAATTGGCAATTCATAATGCACGATTGGGCCGGCCACTGCTGTGGGATGATACAACGTCCATGGGGACCTCGCTCTTTGATCTTGGGCTAACCTATTTTGCCATTAAAGTTCCGATTGGATTCAGAGAAGTTGAAGTTAGCAAAACATCTCAACTGGGAGTTATAACAGCAAACCAGTTAAACAAACAAGGAATTAAAGAGTTTCAATTCGATGTTGAAAAGTAGTTATTAACATCATTGTAACCCGTTGTTGCAGCAGCAAAGCAGTTAAACAAACAAGTAGCTATTTAAGTTCAGGCAAACAGGTAATTCTTAATAGTAAGTATCAAACACATAGATAGGCGCAGTCTATAATAGGACTAACAGGCTGTGGCATTATGTAATCAGTAGCAAACTAAATTAAGCCAAGCAATGTAATTGAACAATTTTGCAATAAGTGGCTAGCTAAAATTCCGAGAAGCAGGTAACTGAACTTACGCTAGTTCTTTGTACAGGCACACTGCAACTTCTTTTTCGCTTACAAGGTTGTACGAAGGAGTCCATGGCATCAATTGCTTGGATACGCAGTCCCAATACTTCTTTCTTCCCACACTGCATTGATAAGTCGAATGGTTAATCTGGTAAGATGGTGCGTCCTTGATATGTTATATGAGGACGTGTAGTCAGACTAGTTGTAGCCACACACATCACAGTGGCTTTTACTATATATTTCATGCGATTACTTTTGGCATATCGAGATCTAAGCAATCTACAATAGGATGAAAAGACTGGCATCCTTCACATTATTGGCGAACTCAGTTCATAGAAACAAGCAATTTAACCATTCTGTGGGTAAATCAAAAGCGCCACTGGAATATTTTTCACTACCCCTATCATACACACAAAAAGGGGCGACACCACCATAGGGGCTGGTATGGGCGGCCGCCTCGGGTGGCTCGAAAGTGTGCACCTAGTTTGAGTCATCCAGGTTGGCCCAGGCTAGGTTTGTTCGTCCCAACGCACGAGCAGGCAATGTAAAAAATGAAGAAAAATGTTTCAATTTGGATAGGCCAATAACATAAGTGCAAGGCAGGCCCTATAGCAGGCTCGCAGCCCAAACGAGCGCCTCCCATATCGATCGACAGCAGGAAAAATCCCAATTCATCCGCTCTAGCCTCCAGTCTGGTTCGCTCCTAACCTAGCCGTCGCTGGACAGACCGACACATCACTTCCTCGCGCCCTAGTTGGAGGGCGGTCGCCGGGCTTCAAGCGAACGGAAGGACAAGAAGATGAAGATCCAACCCTGGGTGTAGCCTGCGTGGGAGGCAGCGGCGGCAGCACGGGCATGGCATCGAGCTTGCGCAAATGGACAGTCGCAGCTTGCAAGAGTAGCATGCACAACGAGTAGGTACATCACATCCCTGATTATATCTAATTCAACTCTTCAATTTCTGGCCAATAGTTAAACCTGACGGTGTTGTAAAACTGCTTGTATGTAGGGAATCTATGAGAAAATGAAACCAATTTCTACTTATTTTATAACTCCCCCAATCAATACTAAACTGACTGAATCTGATGAATCTAATCAAGTTTCCGGTGCAAACATCCAAGCTCATGTTGTTCTTGAGCCTGAAGTGTCTAATGAACAGACTGCTAATGAAGGATTTGATGCAAACATTTTACATGCTCCTGGTGATGAACATATAGTGTCTAATGAGGCATCTAATGCAAGCATTTTGCAAGCTCCCATTGAAGGATTTAGTGTCTAATGATGATCTTCTATGTTGAGAGAGACATAGAGATTTGCAGGCATTGATGACAAGCAAATTATAGTGCATTTTCATGGCTTGAGGAAACGTCGAGGCCATCTACCAGAAAGTCCCCGTATCATGACAAGGTAGCATAAATACTTTTCTAATCTGTTGTTTGAAACTATTGGCATACTTGTGTAGGATAGATATATTGATATGCAGTTTGCGCACTGGTTATAGGTGCAATTACACTTCGATATTTTAAGCCAGAGAACGAATAATTCAAGCAGGTACAGACCATGTTTGTAGTCCTTGTACACCATGTTGCATTTTGTGTTTTTTGGTGCTTGCATCATTTAGTGTTTATAATCTGAACTACTTTGGATCATTAGCTGGTTTTCAAAGTGCATGTACCTTCACATTTCTCAAGTTATGTTGCTTTCCGGAGTGCAAGTGCCTTCGTATTTTTTAAGTTAAATGTTCGCCCCTGGTAACTTGAATTCGTGGATCCGCCACTACACACAAATCATACACGAATGCCAGTACGAATTAAATGAAATGCAGGGACTTACGCTAGCTCGTTGTACAGGCTCACTACAGCTCTGCTTGCGCTTGGGATGTTCCATGTACAAGTCCATGTTACCACTTGCTTGGATGTGCAGGCCTTGTGCTCCTTGCATCCCCCTCTGCATTTTTGACACGGCGAATGGCTGATCAAATAAGAGGAATCGACCTTGTTGTTGTACCGGAGGACAGGTACTTACAAGGTTATACGGGTGTGCAGGATGTGTACCAGATCCCGTAGCACCGTCATGCTTCGCTAAAAATGGATTTGCTTGTTTCATATGATATCTCTAGAATAAATAAGAGTTAAAGTCAGAGTTGGATAGGCGTGTAAGCTAAGAGAGCAGTGAAAGGATATCCAAACATCGTCGGAACAGTGCACAAGGGAGTGATGTGTGGATACCTAGTTCGGGCCGGCGTTTGGGCATGCTCGCCTAGCTAGAGTGCGGGTCACTTCAGAGCCGTTGAGGATGATGCGCTGATGTTGGCTGGCCGTGCACGGATGCAGATCTTGAGTGGCAGCGGAGCGCAACGATGCGGTGGACGAGACCATTGGTGAAGCCCCAGCGGCCTCGGGGGGCGGCGGCGCGATGATGTGCTCAGTGAAGTAGCCCCGGTGAGCTGGGAGACGGCGTCGGTGAAGCGCACCTGATGCAGTGGAAGTCGGTGTCTATGAGGCACGTCGGTTGCGGCAGCCGACGTTGTCAGTGGACCACCCGGTGCGGTGGACGAGGACGTAGATGAGGTAGCACCGGTGCGGTGGTGAAGCGCGACCGTCGTCTTCGTCGTCGTCATCCGGCACAGCGGTGGGGAAAGAGACGAGACGAGGGGCGATTCAAACTTTGCTTGCGTTGGCGGCGAATTAGGGATTTGAGCAATCTGGGCGCGGAAGGGGACGGTGGAGAAGGGAGATTTTGCAGGGCTAGAATTGGGGCCGCCAGATATTTCAATCTGAAACATGGAAGCGCGAACTTATTTTGCCGTCGTCCTTTTTTGGGGGGGGAGGGGGTGGGTGGCTGTGTGCTAAGCGTCCGTCCGACACACGCGACCACCATGACATGACCCTGGTCTGCCTGGTGCGCCTACATTTGAGAATACAAACGTATCTTCTTTCATTCACAAACGAATCTGTATGTATTACCATGCCCGTGTTTTCCTTGCAATAATTAGTCATTCGAAGCGAGATACTATAAATTAATTAATGAGGAGTTATTTGAAAAAAAAATCAAAACGGTATCCACGCTAACATGGATTAGAGTGTGTGTCACATAATTAGTTATTTGAATTAGAGTGTGTGTCACATAGCGATCTCCAATTCTAACGTGGATTTCGCATTTCACTGTATCCATGCTACTTTTTTAATACAAATTCATATGTATATGATGAACACCATGGTAGTGAGAAAACTTTTGGATGGATTCAAACATATGACCTACAAAATAGCACAACAAATCGAGTCAATGTCAACTTTTCGAAACCTAGTATGGCACGAATTCAAAATAATTACCCATATGCATGGTCCTCAGTTCAAATCTTACAATGTACACCGAATTGAAACATCGATATTAAGTCTCGTACTATCTACATTCAAATGTTG
>NC_057808.1:495781605-495785402 GCF_018294505.1 Triticum aestivum | reverse complement strand
GTCAATCTTCCTCTCCTAACCACCTTAGGAAGCTATCGGTTTCCAACACACATCCATTATTTCTCTCCATGTTTCGATCTCTAACTCTCTCAACTACACAACCCCCTTTTTCCACTCTGTTACGAAATGTATTTACCTCACACACCCGCCATTATTGCACCCCATGCCGAGCTCTCTCTCTCCCTCTCCCTCTCACCCTCTCGCGCTAAATACATGCATTGCCTATCTAGCCCCCCAACCTCTCGTGCGCACGCACGCACGTTGTCTATCTAGGTCACTCCCTCGAGACTGTCTCACTCTTTCTTCCGCACGGCGGGCCACACTCACTCAATCTCGCTCTCTTTATCTGAGTCTCGTTTAACCTCGTTTTCTTTCACACACAAATGATATATCTCCCTGTTCGGGCCTCGATCGACACACTCTATACTCTCTCATGCTGATTGTCTATCTAGGTCAGTCCATCGAAGCCGCCCCCACTCTTTCGACCTCATGGCGGGCCACACTCGCTCTCTCCCTCTATCTCTCCCTCTCTCTCTCTCTCTCTCTCTTTGTATGTCTCGATTGACCTCGCTCTTTCTCAGACAAAAATGATATATCACCATGTTTGAGCCAAATTCGACTTATTCACACTGTATACTCTCTCACGCACATTGTCTATCTAGGTCACTCTCTCCAACCCGTCTCACTCTTTCGATCGCACGACGACCCTATGTGATCGATTGACCTTGCTTCCTCCCACGCACAAAATATATATACACGTCTGTGACTGGATCATCTCTCAAGCTCTATCTTACAGCCCTCACCCTTCCCAAAAGCTCATTCGGACAATATCTCCCCAGAGCATATATATTTGTTCAATGAATGTCGGACCACACTCACTTTGTCTCTCTATCTATATGTCTCTCGATTGACCTCGCTTTCTCACGCCATATCTTCCACACATTGAAGCTACCTCTCCATCCCTCGCAAAGCCGAAGCTATTTACATTGCAAGGGGCACTCCAACCTTGGATTAATTTGTGTAGGCATTTATTTCAGTCGGTTTAGATTATATTTTCGTAGCATTCGGCCCACAACTACTCGAAACACCGTTGCAACCCCCGCAACTCCCCTAGTTGATTTCCCTCTGGCTCGGTCATCGCTCTCTCGCACGTCCTTTCTCGCCTTCAACGTCGCACCATGGTATTATTGCAAAAAACTCTGTTGTTCTCTTTAATTATTATAAATAAGCTACAAAACTACACACCGATAGTCCACTTGGAATGGAACAAATTTCGACCCACAAATTAAAGTGCTACAAACTACACACTGAGGGGCCCACATGTCATGAAACAAATTTGGACCCATATACAAATTAAAAAATAAAAGGACGAGGATCGAACATGCAACCAGGGCCTTCAAGCCGCACGTCAATAGGCAACATACGTAGAACAGCAATATTTGTTGTACCTCCCTTTGTTCACATAATGTTTTTATGTTACCACAGCCTATTTAATTGATAACATGTAATATTATTTTTAGTACTATTCGCCTTCACTTACTGGTGGGTTCCATGTGTGCTCTCTCTCTCTCTCTCCTCCCCTTCTGCGTTTAGACGCATGGGCAAACACGAAGAACTCGCGGGCGATGTTGCTGTTGACCATATCTGGACGCGTTCACAAGTTACGGCACCAGTTTCACGTGCTAGCAGCACTAGTCAGTGTGTACGTGCAATGCACGTTCATTTGGAAGTATATTAAGTGCATGCGGATATTAAGTAGGATATTATTTGCGTGTTATTATGTGATTAGCACTATTTTTGGCATGAAATTAACTGCACGCTAAACGTGTTGAGCGCTCGACATTGAAGCTGTCTAGGTCGTTGGATGACAAGGAATACATGTGGCTTGATGACGTTTTATATTTAATTTGATACGGATCTAGCAGAACATTCAATCAATCAAACCATAGATTTCGTTCAGTCTGACCCCGACTTTAAATTATACGACGATCGATCTGAAATAAACGGAAATGATAAACGTTCGGATTTTAACCATGGCAATCCGAACGTTTTTCATGGCAAATTTAGATTACGCGGCGGCGGCGGGGGCGTCTTGCGGTGGGAAGCGGCTCCTCTGCCGTGCTCTGTGTGTCGTCAGGCCACTGACCAACGGCGACGGCGGTGCCTTGCACCGTTGTTGGCGTACTCCTGGACGTTGGCCTAGCTTCAAGGAAGGCCAAAATGTTCTGGACTTCGGAACGAGTCAACTGGCGGGAGGAGGCGACTGGCGTTGGTGCAAGGAAGCGGTCGACGGCGGCCATCCATGCCGCTGAGGGGGCACTGGCACCCGCGCGGGGACAGGCGCTGTCAACGGCGCGGCGGAGACATTCGCGTGCACAGGCACCGGCACGGGCGCGCACGTCAGTGCACACGCAGGCGCATGCGCTGGCAGGTGCACGGGCACCGGCACGGGCGTGCGCGTCGGTGCATGCGCAGGCGCTGGCGCTGGCAGGTGCACGGGCACGTGAAAGTCAGCGGGGACCTCGTGGAACCCCGTGGCATCAAGCTCGGCGACAATGTGCGGCTCCCAGCCCATCAATGCCACGGGGATGGGCGCTGGCGCAGTCGGGGCGACGGGAGCCGGAACGGGAGTGGGGACAGGCGCGGCGTCTTCCCGCAAGGCCAGTTCAAGCTCGTCCCAAAGCGCCTTATGTTCTTGAGACTCCGGCTGGGTGTCTTCCTCAGGAAACTGGAAGACTAAGGGCAGACCATCATGATGCGGCATGGCGTACGTTTAGGTCTGGCTGGTTGGAGGTAGACGACAGGAGAATCGGAGAGGAAGAGAGAAGATTGTAGCGATACCGGGTAGTGCGGGGTTGATTTTAAACTGCGGCGTTGACGACATTAAAAGGGGGAGCAGTTGGGACGAAGGTGGGCGGCGGAGCCTTGTCAAAGGGCTCGCCTCCCGGTGAGCCTGCACAGCGGTCTGCTCACACGCCTCCCTGTCAGCCAGCGCACCGGTCTGCTCGCACGCCTCCCGTCGACTCACACGCTTGCTCGGACGGCACCTGCCGATGAGAAGCGGGACTCGTGGCGGCACATAAATGCCCACGGTTTCAATAGTGAAAGCGTTCGCCTTAACGTGACAGGTCTTTGTTCCAAAATACCTTGGCTCTTCATTTGTGCAACTTGTCATAAGCAGCCTGTCTCAAATTGAAGAAAAAAATTACGAAATAATATTTGTGCCATATCACGCGACCATGCTGGTCACTTTTCAATTTTCTGAAATTTAAGATCCAGGATTCGCAACAATATCATAACCTGCATCATGCAATAAATTTTCAAGCCATACATCTGTCCTATTGTATTTCTTAAGAAAGGATTTGGTCAAACATTTTGCTTAGTTAGACTTCAGACAAGTTATATATGCAGAGCAAAAGGATAATCCCTCTGTACCAGTGCATTGCCTGATATATTAACTCAAGTACTAGGCACGAACAAACGGGTTCAATTCTGTGCTCATCCTGGTGTAGTAGTAGTAGTACTAGGCAATGTAGTTGACGGGTGACCTTGGCGAGCGGCGACCGAGGGAATTGAACCATGCTCGGCATGGTAGGTAACGTTGTCTAGTTACTAAAGCATCCCTCTGTTGTTCATCGGTAGTCATTATGGACCGGGGACATGAGGGGAATTTCCTAGGGCTGGAATTCTGGCCGCCAGATATTTCGACTCGAAACGCGGAGGCTCGACTGGTTGGGGTTGCCTAATGTGTGTACCACGCACGCCACTAGAAGGACACGAGCCTGGTTTTTTTTTTT